>NW_027481419.1:0-182162 GCF_050403205.1 Rhodotorula paludigena | reverse complement strand
GCGTTCGTTGCTTCGCTGAGAGGCTTCCGATAGCAATTCGCGTGCTTTCTGCTTCGTGTGCTGTTCTGCTCCGCTGTCTCCTTGTCTTGCCCATCTGCCTCTGCTGCGTCGCATTGTCCTTCTCTCTTGATGCGAGCACTTGCTCGAAGCTGCTCTTCGCTGGTGCGCAGGTCTTGTGCTACATTTTGCAGACCCAACGAGGGTCCCTCCCACTTCGACGGCAGGGGCGGTCGCTTCGGATGAACATCTTACGCCGACGACAATCGCGAGCCGGCAAGTTGGTCTTGACTCCCCGGATGTGCGATTTCCTCAAACGAACACTGCAGAACGCTACGGCTCGCCACAATGCTCTTCGAATCTCTGGATTGAGAAGGCTCGCCGCCGCTACGCCCAACTTTCTCAACGCTTCCCTCTCACACTGTGGGCGCTCTCGATGGGAAAAGAGCGTCCGATGGTCGTCAATTAAGCCTTGGACCGTGGCATTGCTCAGGCTCCGCGCGGGTCCTCTCTTCCTCTTGACTGGCTCATTCCGCGCTGCGCCGTGCAAGTCTTGCAAGGTCATCGCGCCAGTGTCTCGTCAGAGCCTTCTGATCTCCGAGTACGTCTGCATGCTCCGTGGCTCGAAGGCCAGGGAGGGGAGAGAAAGCCAGCGCTGACCGGGTTCGTGCGCTCTAAGCGTGCTCCTCCTCCATCTTGCCTCTGGACGGCGCGCGACCATCGCTTATTCATCTCGGTGGGCGTGCTGTAGAGATCGGCCTGCCTGCGCTGGAGGGGGCGCCCGGCAGAAGCCAAAAAAGCAGGCTGAATACGAGCAATCGCGTCCGGAGCCGGAAGAGGGAGCGAGAATGCGAGGGCGCAAGCGTAGGCTGGGTAGCGCGCTCTGAAGGACCCGACTTGAACGGACATGCTGGCAGTCTCGAGCTGTCCGACTTGCCAGAAAGACTCAGACAGGGCAGGGAAGAAATCGCCGCGGGCGGGCGAGGGGGAGAAGCCAGAGCGCGGAGGAGACGTGGCCGCTGCTGCGAATGTCCAGCAGCATAGGTTCGAGACCCTAGAGCAAGAGAGCGAGCGGACAGAGCGCGGTGCGAGCCATTTGCGGGCGGTGCCAAAAGCATCGTCGGCGTGTGTCCGAGGCGCGCATCATCGCGCCCGGCGTCGGCGACGACCCGCAAGCGCTTTCTGTTTCTCTTCCGACCGCAAGTCTACGCACAGGATGTCCCTCGGAAAGTGCTGCATCTCTGGCTTCAAGGTGCGCACCTGCTTGCCCGCTGCTCCCGCTCGCTCGACTCGCCGTCCCCGCCTCCACCTCACCGCTTGCCCGCCTCGGAACAGCACGACGGCACGCCCGTCGGCGCCATCGAGCAAGTCGACGGTGTTCGCACCTGTGCGTCTCCATCCTGACAGTGCGGCGCACCCGGCGCAGGGCAGGGCTGACGAGAGACTGTTCCCCGCACCCCCCCCCCCAGACGTGACGCTCCCCAAGGGCGACTACGACAAGACCAAGGCGGTCCTCTTCCTCACCGAGTGCGTCTGGACCTCGGTTTATGCGAACGAACGAGGCTGACGACCGAGCCGGCCGCTGTCAACAGCATCTTTGGCATCGACACGCTCCCGAACGGGCTCCTCCTCGCCGACTCGTACGCCGCCAACGGCTATGCGACCTACATGCCGGACCGTGCGCCTCTCCCCGAACCTCGTTCCCACTCGCCGACCGTGCTGACGCCCTCACGCACCCGAATGCCCAGTCCTCAACGGCGACCCGGTCCCGATGGACGCCATGAAGAAGGGCGAGTTTGACCTCGGCGCGTGGTTCCCGCACCACGGCGCCGACGTGACGCGCCCGCCGATCGACAAGGTCCTGCGCGCGATGCGCGAACAGGGCTTCACCAAGGTCGCCGCGATCGGGTTCTGCTTTGGCGCGCGCTACGTCGTCGACCTCGTCCTCGACGTGCGTGTCTCCGCTGTTCCCTCTCTGTGCGCGCACGCACCAAAGCTGACCCTTGCCCACCCGCCGGCACGCACAGAATGCCATCCAGGCGGCCATGGTCGCGCACCCGTCGCTCCTCGAGGTCCCCGCCGACATTGAGAAGCTCAAGCAGTCGTCGGTCCCGTTCCTGTGGAACAACGCCGGCGAGGACCACGGGGGCTTCAACCCGGACGTGCAGAAGCAGGCGCGCGCGATCCTCGAGGGCAGCGCCGCGCACAAGTGGCTCGGTGCGTCTCCTAACACCCCGCCTCTTTCTGTCCGCAGTGTGAGGATCGAGCACTGACGGGATGGTCGAATGCACGCACGCAGTGTGGGACAAGGTCGACCACGGGTTTGCGATCCGCGGCGACCCGAGCGACGAGACGCAGCGCAAGGCGGCCGACGGCGCGTTCGAGGCGACGGTCCAGTTCTTCAACGACAAGCTCTGAGCGGCTCGCGCGCTTGCGTAAAAAGACCGAGCGCGCTTGAAGAGGTAGAAGGTCGATATGCATATATGGAATGGCACGGTGGGAAGTGAATGCGGTTACGAGCGAGGAGCAAAGCCGAGCGGTCGCGGCAGCCGAGAGAGTCGGTTCGAGAGCCGCAGCTTGGCCTCTCACAGTGCCGCTCATGATCCAGGCGCAGTTAGCATGCGGGGGCTTTCCAGCTGATGAAGCAGGAGGACGAGGGGGAGGGGGGATCGTACGCCAGCGGGACGCACCGGATGCGGCTTGCAGTGCACACTAGACGGCTACAAGTTGCTGCACGGCTCTCCTGTGCTCCCTCGGCGCGATAAGCGCGTGTGTGCGAGGACAAGGGCGCGGGTCGCTTCCGCTCCGCTCGCTCGCCCAACCCACTCGCTCCTCCCGCTCCGCTCGCGCGCTCTCCAGAGCCCGGAGGGATGGCGTACGCTCCACCTGCGCCCGACGCAGCCGCGCCGACGTCGGTGTTTGCGACGCTCGCGGCGACGCTCGACGACCTCGCGGCGCGGTTCATCGTCAACTTGCCCGCCGACGAGCTCGAGAGCATGGACCGCGTGTGCTTTCAGATCGAACAGGCGTGCGTCTCTCGCTCGGCTGGTAGAGCTGGCGCGGCGTGGGGGCACGGAGCGGCGAGGGGATGTCCACTCGGAGGAGGAGACGGGGGCAGCGCAACGGCGCGGTGGAGGGCGGCAGAGGTCAGGCTGGCTCGAGCACAGGCTACTGCTCTGCCTGCTCAGCCAGCTGGCACCCGCGCGGGCGTGCGGCGCCACCGGCCTTCGAGGTTGTTCCCGCCCGGCCATGTGGGGCGAGGCGGGAAGGCGCGCTGGACGCGCACGAGGCGACTGCGACGCAGCTGAGACCGGCTACAGCTGCACGCTCGACAGCCTCGAGCAGCCCGCGCTTTGCCGGAGCACCTTTCCACCTCCTCGCCGCTCCCCTCCATCCCCCAGGCTTCGGCAACCGTCGAGCCCTCCCAGCTGACCCACCCTGACTGCCTCCGTGCAGGCACTGGTACTACGAAGATTTCGCGCGCCCGACCGCAACCAACCCGTCGCTCCTCCCGTCCTACAGCCTCAAGGCCTTCTCGCTCCTCATGTTCAAGTCGTGCCCGCTCCTGCACGACCTCGTCCCGCAGCACGCCCAGATCTGGACTTCGTTCATGCAGTACAAGGAGCGCGTGCCAGTCTGCGGCGCGGTCCTCATCAACGAGTACTGGGACAAGGTACGTTGGGCGAGCACGCTGTCCTTGGGTTCAGGCGCCGATGGCGTAGCGTTCCGCCGTTGCCGCTGACCCTGGTTACTGCCCTTCCGCGTACAGGTCCTCCTTGTCAAGGGCTGGACGAAGGGCTCGTCGTGGTCCTTCCCGCGCGGCAAGATCAACAAGCAGGAGCCCGAAGCCATGTGCGCCGTCCGCGAGGTGAGCTGCCTCTGCCTCTTCGGTCGCTCGGGCGTTATAACACTCGAGAGAACCGTGAATATTGCGCAGCAACTCGCTCACACATTCTCAACGGTGGCTCCGCAGGTCCTGGAAGAGACGGGCTTCGACCTCACGCCCTACTTCCCGCCAGCGCAGCTGCACCCGTCGTACGTCGAGCCCGAGGGGACCGAGCGCGTGCCCTATTACGTCGAGCTCGTCATCCGCGAGCAAAAGATTCGCCTCTACTTTGTCCCCGGCGTGAGCGAGCACACGAGGTTCGAGACGAGGACGAGGAAGGAGATCTCGGTACGTGGTCCGCCACTTTCAGCGCTCGCTGGCAAAGGTCCTTCAGGGCGATCGCTGGCGAGTCTGTGAACACTGTGCGAACCACCGAACCTGACCGGCGCGTGTCCCGCAGAAAATCGACTGGTTCAGCCTTTCCGACTTGCCGACATGGAGCAAAGAGGCGACGAACGGCAGCGGCGGCGCGGGCGGCAAGAAGGGCAAAGGGTCGACGCGCGTCAAGACGGAGCTCGCGAGCGGCAAGCAGGCAAAGTTCTACATGGTGACGCCGTTCATCTCGTGCGTTGGTGCCCGTCTCACCTGCGATCGCTCGTTGAGCTGCGCTGATGTCCAGTTCGCCCGATTCCTCGCACAGCCACCTCAAGCTGTGGATCGACCGCAACAAACCGCGCAACCTCCCGCCCCGACCCGCTGGCTCATCCTCGCGCGCTCGCCGACCTCCTTCTCCCGACGCCTCTCCACTGCTCTTCGGCGGTCGCGTCTTGCAGCCGTGGAATGGGACCGACGGCGACGCGACCTCACATTTGCCCTCGGAGACCGAGCACGCCGATGGCGAAGAGTCGACCGAGGACGAGTCGACCTTTGAGGACGAGCGGGAGCACGCGTTCCAGACGACGCAGCAGGGGACCGACGCGCTCCAGGCGCTCTTCTTTGGCGGCGACATCCCCATCGACGCGTCCTCGCTCCCGCCCGCACCGCCGCCCGATCCGGCCATTGTGCAGCACTCGTTCGCGCCCCAGCGCCCGCTCCCCGTCCCGACGCAGCAGTACGCCGCGCATGCGCCGTCCTCTTCCTCGACTGCGACCGTCAACGCCACGCCCCCGCACGTCGCGTACGAGCGGCAGCAGTCGTTCCTGCAGCCCAAGCCCAAGCCGTCCAACCAGCAGACCAAGCTGCTCGAGCTGCTCGGCGGCGGCGCAGCTGGGACGCATACGCCGCCACCGCTGCAGCAGCCGCAGCAGGGGCAGCAGCACCTCCTCGTGAATCGGCTCGAGAACCTTTCGCTCGAGACGCCCTCGCCGCTCCCGCTCCCTTCCGCCGGCGGCTACAGCACCGGCTCGTACGCCTCTCCCGCGTACCCTGCCGCCCACGCCAACGGGTCGTACCCCTCGACCTCGACGTCGTCGTACGGCTCGCCTGCCCCGCCGCCTCACGCGCCTTTCTCCGCCCCAAGCGCCGCAGTCGGAGCACCCGCACCGGCGTCGTACGCGTCGCTCGACGACAGCGAGAAGCGCGAGAAGCGCGACGCGCTCCTCCGCGCGCTGCTCGACGTCGCGGCCAAGAGTCCGCCCTTGCGCCCCGTCGGCGCTGCGGGCGCGGGTGCGGACGGGACGGGCGACGTGCCGCCGCTACTGCCGCTTCCGCTCGAGGAGGAGCGCCAGGTGCAGGGCGCGTGGGGCGCGCCGGGCGCCGTGCAGGGCCCGCCGATGGGCAAGGGGAGCTTGCTGTCGATCCTGAATGGCGGTGGAGCGGGAAAGGCGGATGAGCCGACGAGGGCTCAGCAGCAGCAGCAGCAGCAGCAGCAGGAAGGACGAGACGCGCTCGAGATTCTGCGCGAGCACCGTATGCGCCAGCAGCAGCACGAGTCGCCCGTCGTCCCTGCGGCGGTCCCTCCGCCTCCGCCGCAGCAACAGCTGCCGCCGCCGGCGCAGCCGGCCTTCTCTTCGCCGCTTCCGCCCGCTGCGCCTCAGCTGCAGATGCACCACCCGCAGCCTGTCTCGACCCGCCCCCCGGCGTTCGCCTCGTCGCCTGTCTCAGCGCCTCAGCTCCCGCCGCAACCGCCCTTCCAGCCGCCTTTCGGCGCACCCCCGTCTTCTTACTACCATCCGGGCGTTCCGCCACAGCCGACCTTCTCTGCCGCACCAACTTCCTCGTTCCCGCCCGCCCCGCCTCATCCTCCCGCCGCGTTCTCCCGGGCGCCCGCCGCCGCCGCGCCGACCATGCCTCACTCGTATCATCCTCCCGCTCCGCACTTCGCCGCCCCAGCGATGCCTCCTCATCCTCCCTACCCGCTCGCGCACCTCCAGCAGCCGCAGCCGCAGTCGCACCCGGCCTTCTCTTCTCCTCCCGCACCTGCTCCCCCCGTCGCGCCCCTCTCGTACCCCGCCCCGCCTCCGCCACACTCGATTCCGTTCGTCGCGCCCGTGCCGGCGCCGCTCCCGCTCCCTCCGATGCAGCTCCAGCAGCAGCTCTCGCCGCTCGTGCCGCACGCGCAGGCGCCTCCGCAGCAGCAGCAAGGGAGGCAGAACGCCGGCGCGCTGCTCGGGCTGCTGAACGGCAAGGGATGACGGAACCTGTCTAGAAACCGTCTGTTTGGGTCTGACGGGCGCTGTAGAGACGCATCAAGGGAATGTGTACAGATCGCATACACAACGGGACTCCGGACGCGCGGGGAGCATAGCACAGCACACATGAAGATTGCACGGCAGAACGTCCGACCGAGAGCGCTCTACCGCGCCGTCCCCTTTGCCCGCTCATACAGCTCTTTGAAGGCTCCCGTCGCCTCTACCATGTCGCGGAACGCGCCGTCGCCTGCGGGCTTGTCGAGCAGCGTGCGCGGCGCGTCGAACTCGACAATGCGGCCGGCGCGGAGGACGAGGATGCGGTCAAAGTCGATGACAGACTCTGCGCAGCGAGACGGAGAGGGGTCAGCGCAGGCGAGGGGGGCGAGACGAGGCGGGAGGCCACACGCACCGAGACGATGCGCGACGGTGATGGTCGTGCAGCCATCAAACTCTTCCCGGACGACCCGCTGCACGAGCTCGTCCGATTCGTTGTCGAGACTTGCGGCTGTGAACGAGACAATGAAAAGGATCAGCACGGATGGCCGGCGCAATGGTGTAGGATCTCGATGCCCCGACTCACTCGCTTCGTCCATGATGACGACCTTGGAGCTCCTGACGAGTGCCCTCGCCAGCCCCACGAGCTGCCTCTGCCCCTGCGAGAAGTTGCTGCCGCCGCTGGAAACGGCCGTGTCAAGCGAGAGACCGTGCGCGTCCTCGTCGCCATTGTTGCCGACCTTGGCGAACCCGCTCCGCTTGAGTGCGTTCCAGAGCGTCGCGTCGTCGTGCTCGCCGGTAGGGTCAAGGTTGCTTCGCAGCGTGCCAGAGAAGAGCGTCGGGTCCTGTACGTACTCGCGTGTTGTCAGCTTGGCCTACGCAGAACTACGGCAGCTGGGGCCTACCTGAGGGACGAGCGTCAAGCGAGAGCGGATGGCGTCGAGATTCGTCTCGGAGAGTTTTCGACCGTCAATCTTGATGGACCCACCCGAGTTCAGGATAAAGCGAAGCAGGGCGAGGGCTGCAGAATGACTGGTGAGTAGGATCGAGGTGCACAATCACGCTGTAGCTTACACAAGGTACTCTTGCCGCAGCCCGAAGGACCGACGATGCCGATCTGCGGACACTTAGTCAGTAATGCAAGGCTGAGCTGAAGCATCGTAACTCACCTTCTCTCCAGGCTTGATATCCAGCGAGAGGTCGTGCAGCACATCCTCCGAGTCTTCGGCATATTTGGCGGAGTAGTGCTCGAACTGAAGAGGCGCGAATCAGTGAAGGAACAAAGTATAAGACTTGGTCGCAACAGACCTGAATTGCACCCGCGTCAGGCCAGTGCGCCGGCGGCTCGAGCTTGTCGCTGTGTGGCTCCTCGGTCTCGATCTCGGTGCTGTACTGGATGATACGCTGGACCGAATTGAGACTACGCCGGGAAAGGTCAGTCAGGTGAGAGCAGGGAGAAAGGAAATTCGACATACCTCAGTTCGTTCTTGTTCACAGCGCGCACGACGTAGAGGATGCGCGAAGTGAATTCGAGGCCGGTCGAGATGAGGAAGCCCGTGACACCGGAGCTGAGGCCGGACGACAAGCACAGCAACCCGACGATGAACGAGACGGTCGCGCCGACCATGTCGCTGCGCTCCTCCAACCAGCGGTCGAGACCCTCCTCGTACAGTTGCATCTGCATTAAGGCGGACATCAGTGAGAACGGTCGGAACTAGGCGTGCGAGCAGCGCACCTTGTTGTAGTTGTCCGTCTGCGCCTTGTACCGCTCAGCAAAGTGCTTCTCACGACCGAACGCGCGTATGGTGGTGACGCCAGAGGTCGAGTCTCCGAGTGTCGAAAAGAGCGGCGAGCGCGCCGCGGCGACCTCCTTGCGCGCGGCGAGAGCATTACTGCAGAAATAGCTGATCAGCTTCAGCTGCATCTTTGTCGTCGGCGAGAAAGGCGCACCGGATGTACAGTCGGCCAATGCAGAGAAAGACACCGCTGATGACGGCGGCAGGAAGTAGGAAGATGGGCAAGACGACCGAGATGATGACGGCGACGAAAAGGACCTGCGGCGCGTAATCGAGAACAGGCTGTAGATTCTCGACCTGCTCCGTGTCGAGAACTTCGGTGTCTTTCGAGAAGCGGTTGATGGCGTTCGAGGTCGGTGTGCGGTCCCAGAACCGGAACGGTGCGGCGAAGATGCGGGCGGTCAGACGCGTGTGGAGGATGCGAGATGCGCGGATACCGCCCCAGATCAGGTACAGGTACATTGCGGTGAGCGAAACTGAGGCAATGAGCTGAATGGTAGCGTAGAGGCCGAAGTAGCGCCCGGCGTGCGAGTCGCGGTCCGGCGCGTTGACCCAGCGCCCGATGAACCAGCCCTGCGCCAGCATGAAGACGTGCGCGATGATGTTGATGACGGCGTACGGCGCCCAGAACTTCCAGCTGCCCATCGCGCGGCCGTACTTGCGATACACGTTCCAGGAGATCTCGGTGCCGTCTCCTGACGAGTCTCCGCGGTCGTGTTTCTCGCCGCCACCATGCTTGATATGGGCGTCGTGCATGCGGCTACTCCCGCTTCGGCTGCTGCGGACCGAGTCGGACGAATTCGAGCGGGTCATGCGGCTACCGCCTGGCGTGAGCGAGCCCGAAGGCGGACCGACGCTCACGACCTTGCCATCGTGGAGCTTGATGACTTGCTCGCAGGTCGTAAGGCGCTGCACGCACAGCTTGACGAAGTGCGTGACAAGGACCACCGCGCGGCCCTCGAGGAGCGGGCCGTTCAGACAGTTCTCGACGACGTGCGAGACCATGTTGCTGTAGATTTGAGGGTAGTTAGTGCCAACTATTGAATCACAGGATTGAGGGACGTACCTGTCAAGCGCGGAAAGGACGTCGTCGAGCAGTACGATCTGACTGCGAGCGTAGATGGCACGAGCGAGCGCAATGCGCTGTTTCTGACCTCTGTGCGGCGCAAACTCAATCAGTGCCAGCGACTTCGCTCACGCGAAGGGCGACGCACCCAGACATCGACAGGCCCTTCTCGCCCACCCTAGTCTCGTCGCCCTCGGGTAGCGCCTCGAGGTCGTCCTCGAGCGCGCACGCAAAGACTGTCTCGTTGTACCGCTCCTCATCGTACTCCTCGCCGAACAGGATGTTGTTGCGGACCGACGTGTCTGCGCGACACCTCGCATCAGCTTCGCTCGGATAGACTGGCGCCAGACAACGGAAGAGGAGCCGCACCTTGCAGCCACGGGCTCTGCGCAGCATACGACGTCTTGACCTTTTCGCCACCTTCCGTGCGGATCTCGACTCCTCCGCTCGAGACATGCAGCTCGCCGAGAAGCGCGAGGAGGAGCGCAGATTTGCCTGACCCAACGTCGCCGGCGACGAGGGTGGTCTTGCCGCGGGGGAAGACGAGGTCGCCTTTACTGCCGCTACTGGCACTCTTCTGCGCTTGGTCGTTGCTGAGGTTAAGCGTGAAGGCGCTGCTGTTGTAGCGCGAGAACCGGAACTTCGACTTCGCAGCGACGACGATCGCAGCATCCGGCTTGTCTTTCGAGCCGGACTTCTGTTCAGCTGTGCGGGAGAAGCGCCGAGGTTCGTCGTCGAGCTCCTCGGTATTGTCGAGGAAGTCGCGGATCCGCTCCAGCGAAACGCCGGCGCGCATGAAGGCCGAGAGAAGGAAAGTCGCGGAGACTGCACGGAATGGCATCAGCGCGAACGCAAGAGGTGTTGAAGCGGCGAATCTCGCAGAAATCAGAGATCAAGACGCACTGACGGCTTCGCGCAGAAGGCCGAAGAGGCTCATGGCAGTGAAGGCGGTCGAGGCGGCGAGCGTCTGCTTCTGGAGGAAGACGTATGTGCCGAAGGTGCTGAGGGTGACGACAGCCGGGATGCCCGTCGACAGGAACATCATGCCGCTGCGATACACATCGAGTCAGGAGATTCATTTCGTTCAGGAGGACGACAGCGCACGCGTAGACCTTTGCCCGCTTCTTGATCCGCTCAAGCTCGGTGTCCCTTGCGTCGAAGATGCGGTCCATGCTCGGTTTCTCCCACCCGAACATCTTGAGTGTCCGGATCGAGTTGATTAGCTCCTGCACCAGCGTGATACGCCGGTCGGTCGCCTTGAGGATGTCGCCCTGCACGACACCGTACTTGCCTGCGACGACGCGCGAGACGGGGGCGAAAGCGACAATGGCGCCGAGGGCGACAAAGGTCGACCAGCCGAGGAGGAAATAGAGGAAGACGATCGAGACGACCAGCTTTGGGACGCAGCCGAAGAGCTGCAGAGTCGAGGGGAGAGAGCCGGTAATGGTGTCGATGTCGGTACCAACGAGATCTGCTCGCAGTAGAGGGCGGGTCAGAGACTGTGCATGCTCGGACGCACGGCGCAAGCACGCACTGTTGACCCTCCCGATTGCCTCGTTCCCACCGCCCGCCGAGCCGCCCTTCTTCTTTCCCTTCACCCCACCTTTCCCATTCGCCTGCCCGTTCTCCCCGTTCTCACGCGGCTCGCTCTCCGCCTCGCCGTCACCCTCCGCCTTCTTCCCGCCGCCGCCCGCTTTGATCCGGAGCAGCTTGGCGTAGACGGCGTGCCCCAGCAGCGCGCGCAAGCGAAGGCCGAGCTGTGCGAGGCGATAAAGGGCGGACTGAAAGCAGACGGAAGACGCGATTGGGGCGACGAAGATGAGGACGACGAAGAGGTAAGGCGAGAGACCGAAGGGCGGCGATTCGGATTGCTGGACATAGCGGAGGAGCTGCAGGCGAAGCGAGTGAGCATAGATCGAGCATGCTGATTCTGGAGGACTCACGAGATTCATCGAAAGAG
Organism: Rhodotorula paludigena; assembly: GCF_050403205.1. NCBI lineage: Eukaryota > Fungi > Basidiomycota > Microbotryomycetes > Sporidiobolales > Sporidiobolaceae > Rhodotorula > Rhodotorula paludigena. The sequence continues at coordinate 170,893 of NW_027481419.1, read as the reverse complement.
GCGAGACAAAGATCCACGCGATCCAGCCGGTCGCGAAAGCCAGGATGATCGCAACTTCCCGCTTGTGCTGCCAGGCGAAATGTCGCGCCGTGCCCACGGTAGGCTTGCGCTTCGGCTCGTCATGCTTGTCGTCGTCAAAGTCGCCCTTCGGCTCGTCGCCGAGCCAGCGGAACCGCTCGAGCACGTAGCTTGAGTGCAGGATGTCCGGCAGCGGCGGTACGAACGACTTGAAGTCGGGGACACCGGTGTCGAGGTGGAAGACCCGACTCAATGTTCCGGACGAGGCGATGTAGAAGCGCAGCATACGAGACTCGAGGAAGGAAAAGAGGAGGTTCGAAAGGGGAGAGGCGATCTGGGCGGGGTTGGGCCGCGCATTCGGTATCCGCGGGACAAAGCGCGGCGGCGTGAGGAGGAGAAGGATGCATAGCGCTGAAGCCAAGGTGGCTTGGGCGAAGCCGATGCGCCAGACGGAGGAAAGGGGCGGGTGAGCGATGAAAGCGAAAGGGAGGACCTGCGAAGAGGCTCAGTCAGCGCGAGTCAGTGATTGCAGGGCCGATGGTCAAACTGACATCGGCTATCAGGGTCAGAGCGGTCAAGGATACGCTCAAAACGACCTGCTGGGCGCGGACGACTTCCTTGACGCGGTAGTCGAGGACCTCGGCGGCACTTGTCAGGGTCAGATAGCCCTGCAATACGATCCGTCAGCTCGATGCTAGGCTTGACAGGTAACAGGACACACCGAGAGCGCAATGATGCCGCCTTCGAGCACCCTCGACCACCGCAAGCTCCTGCCCGCTTCGGACGCGAGCATCTTTGCCGAGCTGAGGCCCACGAGAGCCACTGCCACGAGGACCTTGAACGCCTCCAGGACCAGCTCCCACCCAGTCGGCGCCTGCCCTTCGCTCGCGCCGTTCGGTTCAGTTGGGTCGGTCGCCTCGTCTGGTGCGCCGAGCAGCGGTTCTCGGTCCTGCGCATCCTGCACGCGCCCCGCAGAGACTCCTCTCCGGCGCCTGCGACCTGCGCGGACATGTACCCAGGCGAGCCAGGCGAGCGTCGAGGTGATGCACGCGCCGACGAGAATGTGGGGAGCAAGCGCGACGACTGGGTGCACTGAGGGTCTGTCTGGAGAGCTGCTTGCGCTAGATTGCGCAGATGCAGCGAGCACGAGCATTCTCGCTGCGCGCTCAGATGCGAGCGAGCGCGGAAGGAGGTGAAGCACGGCCATCGCGTCGGACTCGGAGGCACAAATGTGGGGTAGAAGTCAATCGAGCAGAGTGCGCGCATTGCGACGCGTCTCATTGGGTAGCGGTAGCCAAAAATCTGGTATCGGTCGAGCGAGGAGCAAACAGGAGGATAGTCGAGGACAGCGAGAAGGGCAGGAGCAAGGCCGCTTTCTCAGTCTCCGCTTTAAGCAGACCTACACATCGTTCCCTCCCAAGGTCCCTCTGATCGTCGAAGAGCGTATGTGCACTTCAGACCGTGGAGAGGGCCGCGCAGAGACCGCCTCACTTGAGAAGGCCGAATGCTCCCTCAGTTATCCAGCCACAAATGGTGCTACAGAAGGACTGAATGCAATGACAGACCGATAAAGAGTGTGTACAAGGAGCCAGGCGCGACCAGCGCGGCATCTACGTATGCGGACAGGCGGGAATGCCTTCGACTTCCTGTCGAGCAGCTCCCATTCACGCGTCGTTTGGTCCCCAGTGCTCGGCTGCCTCGTCGAATTCGGCCTGCATCCCAACGTCATCGCAGAACCCATCCATTGCGTCGACGACGGCCTGGTCGTTGCCGCGCACATCGAGCAGCATGCGGTGATACCCGAACGAGCAGAACGGGCGCCGCACAATGTCGAGCACCTCGTCGCGGAGAGAAGGCTCGTATTTGTCCCACTGCGCAAAGTCGGACGAACGGCGCGAGTGGTACGCCTGCAGGTTCTCGTGATGCTCGGCGATGCAGCTGACGAGGGAAGACTGGTCAACGCATTCATCGCTTGGAGTCTCGATGAGCAACGAGACTCACGCAATGTCCTCCAGGGGCGGCAGGTCTTCGTCCGGCAAAAGGAACGAGACGAGGGCCATCATCTGCATGCGGCCGAGCAACTTAGCGGATCGCTTCTTACCGCGCACCCCACAAGGCAACGCACGTTTGGTACCGGTTGCGCCTTGAGATCCTCGTATCGCAGCGTGTGGGTCAAGACAGGTGCCTGCTGCCAGTACACCGAGTGCCGACGCCACCGCCGGGCAAGGTCGAGGATTTCCTCACGCTGCAAGTCGCCGAAGCGATCTCCTGGAAGCTCGGCTTTCGCTTCATGATTCAGCCCTGCCGAGTAAAAGTGCGGCGTCAGCTGCAGCAGCGGGTATCAGGAGATGCTGCAGGCGCACCGTCGTCCGTCTTGGTAGCGCGGAGATGATACCATGAGGCAACAGCATCGAGCGGGTTCCGCACTGTTTGGCCATACAAAATCATCAGTACTCGACATGCTGGAGGAAGCCGAGGTCAGCACGCACCGACGTGCACAACCTGATCGTAGTTCTTGTAGAACTCGGTCCATCGGTCGTCGCGCGAGCTGACAAAGCGCGGCAGGGCCGGGAAGTGACTCTTGACGAAATAGCGCAGCGCTTTGTTGCACTCGCCTCGGAACGTCTTCGCAAGATTGCGGTCGCAGTCTGCCAGAGTTCAACTGTCAGCGTCATGAGTGCGGCTGCATGGAGAGCGATCAGTACGCACAGATCGAGCTGGTCTGGTAGCCCGTCGCGCGCTCGACGAGCGAGCGCAAGTAGCTGTTGCCGCTGCGCGGGTACGAGACGAACCCCGTCCGCAGCTCCGAGCGATACGGCACAACCTCGATCTCGTCCTTGCACGCCGGCGCAAGCGCCTTGTGCAGCTGGGCGTCCCAGCTGCCGCCCTCGATGGCGACGGCCATTTCGGACGCTTCGGCTGCATCGGAAACGTTCAGGAGGTCTTCGTCCTCGGCCTCGGAAGGCTCGACAGACGCGGCGAGTGTCGGCGGGGGGTTCTCGTCGACGGCGAAGGCAGGCTCCTCGTCCTCTACCTCTGTCTTGACATGCAAAGGCTCGACAAGCGGGAGTGTCGGCGGGTCGAGCACAGGCGCAGCCTCGTATGAACTCGGCGCGCTCAGCGAAAGCGAGCTGAGGTTCGGGGCGCCAACATCAAGGAATGGCAAGATCAGGACGGCGATGGCGACGGGGACGGCGAGGGGAACAAGGTACTGCATCACAACTGTGCGAAGCGAGAGTTCGGCAAGGGGCCAACGTCAGACCATCGTGCTGGGTCAGCAAGATCAAGGGGAATGCGCACGCTGTTTTCCTCGTGGCGTCTTCTGCTCCGCCGCCGCCTCGTCACCTGACAGAAGGCTAGCGCTGCTCGAATCCTTCTCCGCGGGGTTCTTGCCCTCCTCACTCGTGTCGAAGACGATCTTCGGCGCCCTCGGCGGGTCGTACTTCTTGTTGATCTTGATCCAGACACCGGACGCGACCCTAAAAAGCGAGCGAAGGTGAGTACAGACGGTTGAAGCGCGGGGAAGCAGCCGCCGGACTGACCAGAAGACGCCCATCCAGCCGAAGGCGGAGGTGCTCGACCACGTGCCAAAGACCCCGGCGTTGACCAGGATTGAGAGGAACTGCCTGATTGTCATGATGAGCGACGAGGTGAGCGCTCCCTGCGGGTGGAGATCTTGGCGTCAATTAGAGACGTTTTGCACACGACAAGAGCTGGACACACGAAGGAAGCGATCGTGTTGAGCAGGACGATCAAGCCAAGCGCGCTCGCAGCCGAAAAGACACAGGCGTCGAAGAAGAGGCGGCCGTCGAGGAGGAGGAGCTCGAGGTTCGACCAGAACGAGCCGGTCGCAGTCGAGGCGAGCGATGCGAAGATGGCGATGAGGAGCGCGAACACGTTGGTCCAGGCCATCTGGTCACTGCGGGTTGCTCGGGATTAGTGTGGCACAAACAGGGAGAGGCATAGGGCGTAACTCACAGGACAGGCGATTCGGGACCGAAAGGCTCGGACGACGAAGGATTGCGGCCAAAGACGCGCTCCTGCGTTGTCGACACGAGCGCGTCGAAGAAGAGGTATCCGAGCAAGTATGCTGCGCCTATCAGGCCATCCCAGAACGAGTCGTCCGCAGCTGCGATGGCAGCCGCGGCATGCGAGCCATGCGGGACCGGCGGCGACGAGAAGAGGTACGTCGCACAGCTGCGAAGGACTGCTAAGTTGCATTCCTTCGCGATGACAGCACATTGTCGAGGCGAGCACGCACCCAGCGAGAATGACACCTCCCGCGACCCATTCCCTCGTCGCATGGGTCTTTTTCCACACGACCGCGCCCACGACGAGCACGGGGACCATCTTGCTCGTCTTGGCTAGCGACTGGGTCGTGTACGAGACGTAGCGAAGCGCCTGGTACTGACAGGTCGTCGAGAGGAAATTGAATGCGGCGACGCTCGCGTCTATTTCGCATGCCCATGTCAGCGAGAGTCGCGAGAATGCGGGGGCGAGACAGAACTCACAGGCGTAGTATGGGCTCCTGGGACGCAGACGCTGGCGGAACGAGCCGTGCTCGGGCTGACGCCGCGACTTGAAGTAGAGGATCGCGAGGGCCGTCGAGATGGAGAAGAGGCGGTTGAAGACGATGAGGAGCGACGACGAGGTGAAGTGCTCGTCGTTCGGCCCGTAGGTCGAGCTCTTCATGATTTTCTCCTGCAGAATGCCGTATAGCCTGCGTGCCCGCATTACTCGAAGAAATCAGCACCGCGAACGCTTCATCCGGGCGCGCGACGAGGTCAAGTATGGCGGGCCACGCACGAGTAGATCACGATCAGTCCTGCAGCATGCATCAGCAAGCTGAAGCGCTTGCCCGCACCTTCTTCCGCCATGTCGAGCGGGTTCGTGCTCGCGTTCGTCTGGGCGGAGTGCCGGTTCTAGCGAGCGGAGAGCGTGGGCGTCGCGGGACAGGCGGTAGTCGAGCGTTCGTCAAGCCTGCAACCAACCGAAGAAGGACGTAGCAGGCAGGGGAGCAAGCCAGAAGCAGGATCCGCAGACAAGAGAACTGCGAACAGCCAAAAACACGCAGCTTGAGCGCAGCCAAGCAATCGTGCGCAGGAGAGGTCGCCGCCGGTGCGTGGGCCAGTGCCCGCAAAGGTCCGTGCAAGGCTCGCAAAGTCCTGTCCGTCCGTCCCGTCCTGTCGGGACGATCGCGCCGGTCTAGGGAGAGGGGCGAAGGAATCAGAACAGCGTCTGGCCCCCTCTCCGCAATCGAGGTGCTGACCAGGTTCGCATGGCATGACACTTGCGCAATTGAGCATCAGGGCGCAGCACGCGCTCAAGGCAGGAGCGACGGACGCTGCCGTCTCGTGCACCGGAGAGACGGACGCGGCGCCGCTCAAGCCTCGCACGGGGCCCCCGGGAGTCGCACGCTCGCTTGTGGCAGATGAGCACGTCAAGTGCAGCGGACAAGTAGTTTCCGACGCTCAGCGGCTGGCTCCAGCGAGGTGGGCGAGGCGGAAGAAACCAACTGATGAAAATGGTCAAGAGCGAGCCAGACCACGGGGAGCCCGTAGTGCAGCCAAAGGACCCACTGAACACCTTTGCGACATCGTGTGAGCCCCTGCAAGTCAGCTCGACGTTGAGAGCGGTACAGCCGCTGCCCAACCCTCTCCTCGTCCTTCTCCTTCCTCCTCGTCCGCCCCTCCCCCCGCCGCCAACGATGCCGATCGGTCCCCTGCGCGGCGCACCGCCCAAGCCCATCGTCCCGCCCCCGATCCCGCCCTCCAAGCTCCCGCAGCACGTCGCGCCGACCCCGCTCTCGCGCGCTTCGCAGATCGCTTCGTTTGCGTTCGCTGCCGGTGCGTGCTGGACGCTTGCTTGGCTCGCGCGATAGTGTGACACTCGCTGACCCGAGTGGATGGCTCACTGCACGCAGGCCTGACTGCTTACGCCGTGCTGCTGTACGACTTTGGTCCCCGCGAGCATGTCTTCATGCCCGTGCGCCCGCCTCTCTGCCCTTTCCAGCTCTCGAGCACTGCGCGCTGACATCCCCGCTCTGTGTCCCGCGCCGCGCAGGTGCGCCGGTGGGTCGACGCGCACACGGCGTCGCTCTTCACCCTCTCGGAGCAGGACCGGCGCGTCGTCTCTGCGCAAAAGGGGGGCAGCGACTTGGGCGCCGAGGCGCAGGCGGTGCAGCCGGATCGGAGGACGCCGATCGAGTTCTTCAAGGAGAACCCGCTGAGGGCGGGGAGTGCGGGTGCGGCGCAGGAGGAGGGAGGGCAGATCGGCGCGGCCGCCGCAGGGGGTGCGGCGCTGGGCGAGAAGCGCGCGGTGTGAGTGGGGACGAACGGCGCGTGGTGGCGGGAGAGTCCCGGAGGTGTCCGACCAGAGTCGACGAGGTGCGTCTGGCTCGTCTCTGCGTATCCAGGGGTTCTTCGTCCCGCTGACGTGCTTCTGCTCGAGCAGGGTCGGCTCGCACTGTTGTCTGTACTCGTATGCACTCTGCATGTCACGCATCTCTCGAGCCGAGCCGGAGGAGGAGGACCCCTTGAGCGTGCGCTGGTCCCGAAGAGAATGTTGTGGCGAGCGTCATCTCGCGGCGCACGTTCCTCGAGCGAGGCGAGGCGCTCTCTTCTCTCGTGAGTTGCGCTAGTACCCAGCAAAGGGAAGCCCTGCACCTGCGTTCCGCTGTCCTCTGTCCTTGCGTGCGTGCCATTTGCATTTTGATCGTGTGGTCGGGGGTCGTGGCCGGGGTGCCCGCGTGCCTCTCCCGCATTCCTCGCCGTCTGAACCCGCCCCGCCAGCTGCCAGGAGAGCTTCGTGGAAGACTCTGTGCCCTCACCGCGTGTCTACTCGTCCCCGTGCGCCCTCTCGCCCTCTCCCCGTGTCCCCTCCCCTCCCCCTCTTTGCGCTGATCGTCCTCGCTCTCCGACCTCCCGCAGCGACTCTCGAGCCACCCGCCGCGCGTCCACACAGCCATGCAGTCGTCCGCCAGCAGCATCTCTGGGAGCGGCGAAAAGCACTCGCCCTCGAGCGAGCGTGCCCACGTCCCGCTCCCCGGCAACTTCGACGAGGTCCACTCGACCGCCGGCAGCGATGAGGCCATCCTGGCCCGCCTCGGCTACAAGCAGGAGTTCAAGCGCGAGTTCACCAACCTCAGCGTGCGTCGGCAACAGGCCAGAGGGAACGCGACTTGCGGCGGTACTGGGTCCTAAAGAGGGACCTGGACGGCTGCTGTCCCTTGCGTAGTCCTTGCTGACTCGCCAGACGTTCGCAGACCATCTCGTTTGCATTCTCCATCATGGGGTGAGCCTAGAGTCCTCGCGGTCTTGCAGTCGCCCGGTCGAGCCAGAGCTCCGCGAATGTGCTCGGAGCGTTCGACCTCCCGCCGAGTGCCGCTGACACCCTCGCTCCGTACCCGCAGTGTCGCCTCGTCGGTCGTGACCACGTTCAACACGCCCTTCTCGCTCGGCGGCCCCGCCAGCGTCGTCTGGTGCTGGTTTCTCGTGCGCCCTCCTCTCGCCCTTTCGCCAGACTCGGTGATCTTGACGCTTGGATGGACATGCAGGGCACCGTCATGTGCTTCTGCCTCGGCACCTCGATTGCAGGTGAGCCCCATCTACTCCGTACCGCCGCTTGAGCCCTCACTGACCGCCTCTTCGTCTCGCAGAACTCGTTTCCGTCCGTCTGGTCGTCCTGCTAGTCCTTTCCGTGTTGGCTCCTGACGCCCGCTCGCGCAGGCCTACCCGACCAACGGCGGTCTCTACTCGGCTTCCGTCTACCTCGTCCCGAAGCGCCACCGCGCCCTCATGGGCTGGTCCGTCGGCTGGTGCGTCGCTGCGTCCCACCGCCGGTTCTGCGCCGTGCAGCGCTGCTCCAGTATTGAGCCTCTCGTATTGCGCACAGGCTCAACCTCCTCGGCCAGGCGGCCGGCGTCGCCTCGACCGAGTTCGGCCTGTCGCAGATGATCTTTGCCGCCGTGCGTCTGGCCTGCCTCGTTGGAAAGGAGTCTCTGGACTGACTCCAGCATCGTGCTCGCAGGTCTCGCTCTCGACCAACGGCCGCTTCGTTGCCAACCACTGGCAGACGTACCTCCTCTTCCTCGGGTTGCTCCTCATCCACGGCACCCTCAACGTGCGTCTCGCTCAGCATCACGTCTGCATATCAGGCGCTTGTAGAGACCTCTCATGCTCAGTTGCACTGTTTGCTGACGCTCGCCGCGTGCCTGCAGTCGGTCGGCACGCGGCTCCTCTCCACCATGACCCGCACGTTCGTCTTCTTCAACCTCGGCACCGTCATCGCAGTCGTCATCTCGCTCCTCGCCTGCACCGACAACAAGAACTCGGTGCGTCCCTCCCCTCACCCTTTCCTCCTCGCGCGCAAAGAGGCAGAGGCTGACGAGAAGGGAACGGATGCAGGCGAGCTACACGTTCACGCACCACATCAACGCGTCGGGCTGGAGCAGTGACGGGTTGACGTTCCTCCTCGGACTGCTCTCGGTCCAGTGGACCATGACGGGTGCGTCGCAGCTCGACTTGCTCGAGCGCTCACCGCCGCTGCCGGGTCGGAAGCGGCGGCATCGCTGCCCGTCCGACTTCGCTGTCGCGCAGAAGCGAAGCATTCAGCTGACGTCCCGCTGCACTGCGTCGCACAGACTACGACGCGACTGCGCACATCTCGGAGGAGGTCAAGCGCGCGCAGTTTGCCGCGCCCGCCGCCATCTGGATCGCCGTCCTCGGCACGGGCATCGCCGGGTGGATCTACAACATTGTGTTTGTCCTGTGCGCGGGCGACATGGCCGACACGGGCGACTTTGGCGTGTCGGGCTACGCGCCCGCCCAGATCTTGTGGCAGAACGTGCCCCGCCCGCTCTTTTACGTCCTGTGGGCGTTCATCTGCTTCATCGCGTTCCAGGTGCGTTCTCGTCGGCCGTCTGTGGGGCCTGGAGCGCATGTGCGGCGGGACGAGGCGAGCGTCTTGCTGCCCTCCGTCCACGCCTCCTCGTATGCGTGCACCTCACGCTGACTCGCTCCGCGCGCACGTCGACAGGTCGTCGCGACCGCGACGCACGCCAACGCGCGCTCGTTCCACGCCTTTTCGCGCGACCGCGGCATGCCCGACGGCGGCTTCTTCATGAAGCTCGCGCCCAACCACGTCCCCATCAACGCCGTGTGGCTCGTCATGGTCATTGCCGGTACGTCGCTGCGGCAATAGCGAGGTGGCGAGTGTGAGAACGTGCTGACACTGTTGCGCTTCTCCCGCTCCCTCCCACTGCACCCTCGCTCGCTCCACGCAGCACTCATGGGTCTCCTCGTCTTCGCGTCGGACGTCGCCGTCCAGGCCATCTTTGCCCTATACGTCCCCCCCTTCTCCCGCTCTACCGTTGAAGTCACGTCCTGACCCCGTTTCGGTTTGCCGCCCTGCACAGCAGCGCTCGGCATGGACTCTTCGTACCTGTTCTCGATCGTCGCGCACATGATCCACCGCAACCACCCCGAAGTCAACTTCAAGCCTGGTGCGCTGCGGCGCCGCTGCTGCTCCTTCCTTCGCGCGACGTGCGTGACCGAGTCGAGGCTGACGCTCGGGAGGTGTGCAGGACCGTTCTACCTCGGCACGGGCTGGCTCGGATGGACTGGTACGTCTCTCTCGACACTGTGCCCGATTCTGCTGTCGAGACTCTGCTGACATGTTGCCGCGCGCGCGCCCACAGTCCGCATCCTCGCCGTCGGCTGGACCGCCACCGTGCGTCGAACCTCTCGCGGTAGATGGCTCGCTGTCTGCGACGGTGTGCTGACGATCTGAGCGCATCTCGCAGGTCTGCGTCATCCTCAGCTTGCCCGTCGCGCTGCCCGTCCTCGCCTCGACGATGAACTGTGCGTACTGCTTCCCAGGCCCCGGCGTCGGCCGCGCGGCTGGCTCTCCCAGCACGCATGCACTGATGCTGGGTCATGCTTGCGCTGCGCACAGACGCTTCGCCCGTCACCGGCGCCGTCCTCATCATCGCCCTCTCGTGGTTCTTCCTCGGCGGCCGCCGGCACTATAAGGTGCGCCCCCGCTCTCTCCCCTCCCCGACGCACCTCGAGCGGGTTTGCTGACGAAGCGAGGACGCGACACGCAGGGCCCGCGCAACGTGCTTGCGGAGGAAAAGACGCAGAAGGTTGCGCCGACGGGCGACGACCTCGACGAGATCAAGTAAAAACACGAGAGGGAGGGTGCGTCGTGTCGCGTCTCGCTGAGTCGCTCGGCTTGGCTGTCTGGGGTGCCTGGAGATCTGTGCGGTCGTGCTGACCTCGCCGGGTCGTCGTCGCAGGATTCTCTCGCTGGCTTCAACATGTACAAGGAAAAGGGGAGGGGCGTGTATCTCGGTGTATTCGCCGCACGAACGCAGTATGTGCGCGCGCAGTAGACGTGGTAGAAGGCAGACTCCTGCAGGCGGGAATTCAACCTCCGCCGGTCCTCGTTGCATATTATAATGCGAGGTGCGAGCGAGCGAGAGGGAGGAAGACGACTCTCCTTCCTCGGTCTTTCGCTCTTGCCTTTATTTGGACAGCACTGTGAGGGCTTGAGAGTCGCTTTGTTCTGCTGCACGCTGCACCTGGCGCTGTGTGTGCGTTTGTTGCGGTGTCCGCGGCCCCCGTCAGCCTCGTGCGCCGCTGGCGCTCCTGCTCGCCTCCTCGTCTGCCGCTGACGCTTCGAAGCGAGGCTTGATTGACTCTGCTGAGTAGCTCGGGACGCCCCTGCTGCTTCCTTCGCTCCCATCGCGCATCCCGACTCGCCGCCTCCCGCGCGTCCTCCCCACTTTCCCGCGCCGCCCGGCACCTCGCACAGAGCGTTGGAGCGCACGCTGAGCAGGATCAGCAGCCATGGGACGAAGGTTCGGCGGCGTAAAGGGCATCGACGCCTTTGGCAAGGTGCGCCTTGTCCTCGGACTCTGTCGAGCGGCGAGCAACTGCATCTCGCGGCGGCTCGCGCACTCGTAGGAACGTGGTGATAGCTGACAGACTTCCCACGCAGACGCTCGAGGACGTCAAGATTAAGACGGGCTTTGGCGGCGCACGTGCGTCTCTCGCTCGCCTCGTCCTCCCCACCTCGTCGCTCTCACACTCGCAGGAGCACGCGCACTGACGCCTGCAGAGAACTCTGCAGTAACGCTCGTGTCCCTCGCGCTCATCCTCTCGCTCACCCTGTACGAATGGGTCGACTACCGACGAGTGCACATGGTGCGTTCCCGCGGCGCGGCATCTCGCATCGTCGCGATCAGAGGCTCTGGCAGAGACTCGGTCACGTAGTGGGAATGCCGTCAGTGCGGACACAGCCAGCTGAACCGTATGCGCGTCCGCAGGAACCGTCCATCGTGGTTGACCAGACGCGAGGGGACAAGCTCGTCGTCAACCTCAACATCAGCTTTCCGCGAGTGCCCTGCTATCGTGCGTCCCTGACTTTTCACAGGGTGCACAGAGCTTGACCTCGCTCACCCTCGCTGCGCGACAGTATTGAGTGTCGACATCATGGACATCTCCGGCGAGCATCAGAACGGTTCGTCTCTCTCGTACGCGATCCTCCCAGCCGCTCCCGCTCACCCGCTGTGCGCACACCGCAGACGTCCACCACGACCTGTTCAAGACGCGCATCAGCGCAGACGGCAAGTTTATCGAGGAGGCGATCAAGGGAAAGGAGCTGACGGGCGACGTCGAGCGGGTTGCGAGGCAGAAGGCCGAGGGATACTGTGCGTCGCTGCCTTCCGCTTTCCCTCGTGCACGGTCGGACCACTTCGACTTCGCGACGGGGTTCTGATAGAAGTTGAGCTGACGGACATCGTCTTCTCGAAACTAGGCGGGACCTGCTACGGCGGCACGCCGCCGACCGACGGGCCAAACCCGGGGTGCTGCAACTCGTGTGACGACGTGCGCGAGGCGTACGTCCGCCGCGGTTGGAGCTTTGTCAACCCGGACTCGGTTGAGCAGGTGCGTCCTTTCCTCGCTTGTCACCCGCGAAGCTCGCCGCTACGAAGGCGGCGGCTGACGCTGTGAACGGTGGGCCACGAATAAGTGCGTGTCGGAGGGTTGGTCGACCAAGATCAAGGAGCAGGCGAACGAGGGGTGCAATATTGCGGGTAAGGTGCGCGTGAACCGGGTCATTGGAAACTTGTGCGTCCTCGCTTCTCTTCGCGATCGCCTCTTCGCACTCGTCCCTCCGGACATGCTGACTCGCAGCACCCGCGCAGCCACCTCTCGCCCGGCCGGTCCTTCCAGTCGAACGCGATGCACGTGCACGACCTCGTGCCGTACCTCCAAGCCGAGCACAAGCACGACTTTGGGCACGAGCTGCACGCCTTCTCATTCGGGAGCGAGACCGAGGCCGAGTTTGTCGGGCACGGCGCGTGGAAGGGCGCGGACGAGACCAAGCGCAACCTGGGGATCGTCAACCCGCTCGATGGGATCCGGGCGCACACGGAGGAGTCGAACTAGTGCGTCGAGGATTCCGATCACAGTCTCGCTTCCTTCCAGTGTATCGGAGCTGACCGTCAGCACAACGGACCTTCTCGCAGCATGTTCCAGTACTTCCTCAAGGTCCGCCTCGACCTGATTGCCTTGTCTTCTGCTTTGCTGATCCGTCCTCTCGCCCACAGGTCGTCTCGACCAAGTTTGAGTTCCTCGACGGGCGTGAACTGCGCACGCATCAGTACTCGGTGACACAGTACGAGCGAGACTGTGCGTCTGGCGCTCGCTTCTCTTCTGCAAAGCTTGCCTCTTCTACCGCATTGCATGCTGATACCGCGATTCCTCGTCGCTTGCACAGTGAGCAATAAGAGCCCTCACGACAAGGCGGGCGGGCACTCGACCATGCACGGCTATGCCGGCGTGCCAGGGTGCGCTTCGCTCGATCCGTCCGGCCGTGCAAGACTTGTCGCTGATTGCCAATCGCTGAACTTGCGGTCGTGCATTTGTGCGCGTGCACAGGCTCTTCTTCAACTACGAGATCTCGCCGCTCCAGGTCATTCACCGCGAGACGCGCCAGTCTTTGGCGCATTTCCTCACTTCGACCTGTGCGTCCACGCTTCATTGTACAACCGATCTCATATGAAAGCGCGAGCTGACTGTGGCGAAACCTTGCCTCGTACTCCTCCATCACCTCCCCGTCTTCCTGCCCTCCATCCCTTCACGCATCATCCACTCTCGCTCTCGCTCGCGCACCGCCGTCCGTGCCTCGCCTCCACTCGCACTTGGCCGCTACAGGCGCCATCATTGGCGGAGTGCTCACCATTGCCGGCGTCGTCGACTCGCTCGTCTACTCGGGCCGGAACCGGATCAAGACCGGCGGGCAGCAGGCCAAGGCGGGCCTCGGGTTTGGGGCGATTCAGGGCAAGATGATGTAGTCGCAGGGTGGGAGAGCAGTTGGAGGCAAAGTATGAGCGTTCCTTCGCACAGCTTCGCAAAGTGGCTTCGAGCGTTGAATGCCTCCGACTTGTCGCGTCCGTTGTGCGCCCGAAAGAAGGTAGCGCTCGGGTTTCCTCTGCTCAAGCACGGCCGGGGCAGCAAGAGAGCATCCACGGCGAGTCGCCGAAGCCGCGAAAGGACAGCCGAGCACCGCCTCGTTCGCTCCTTGTCGCCCTTTGCGTTGCCGTCTCGCGCTCGAGGCGATGGGCAAGAGCAGCAAGGACACGAGCAAGTCCCCAGCCGTGCGTCCCTGCCACTCTCACATCGCCCAGCGCTGCTCAGACCGCTCAAGCTCCTCTCGTTGATCGACAGCCGCTGCGCCAGTTCTCCATCTCGTCCTTCCTGCCAAAGGCGCTGCCGGCATCGACAAGCTCGCAGGCAAACAAGCCGGTCAAGAAGAGCGCGAAGGACGACAGTGCAGACGAGCTGAACGAGGACGACCTCGACGGGGACGAGTTCAAGCGTCCGCCGACGCCCAAGCGTGCGAAGGGAAAGGCCAGGAGCAAGCAGCTTGCCGTACTTGACCTGAGTGCGTGCCGCCCGGCTGCATATCCGCCCGCGAGTGCTGACATTTTGCCCCCACTTGCTGCAGCGGCCGACGACGACGACGTCGACCTCGCTTCCTCTAGTCCACCGCCTGCGCCGAAGGGGAAGGACAAGAAGGGGAAGGGGAAGGCGCTTGCGCAAGATCCGGGCGACGAGCAGGGCGACCTCGAGGCCGACTTGACCAGCACAGAAGAGCTCTGGGTCGACAAATACGCGCCCCGGGACCGTGTGCGTCGCTCCAGCGTCTGGTAACGCTTCATACTGATGACTGACGCTTACGGGCGCGACAGGACGACCTCGCGCTGCATGCCAAGAAGCTTTCGGACGTCGAGTCGTGGTTCCTCGAAGCGTTTGCGCTCGAAGGACGGCCCAAGCACCTCGCAAAGTACCGCCGCGTGCTCGTCCTTTCCGGTCCTGCCGGCGCGGGCAAGACGGCTGCGCTGAGGATCTTGGCAAAGGAGAAGGATGTCGAGATTGTCGAGTGGAGGGAGGGAACCAACGTCGAGCTCGCAGAAGAATGTGCGTTCTCCTCCGCTGTTCCATCCGTGGTTGCGTTCGGGTAGTGCTCATTCCGGGAAGCATTTGCGTTCACAGCCCGTGACTCGCTCGTCTCGCGCTTCTCAAGCTTCCTTGCTCGCGCGGGCATGGCTCCCGCACTGGACTTTGGGCCCGATCCCCTCGACCTACCATCCGCCTCCAGCTCGTCCGCACCCTCTTCTTCACGCTCGACGCAGCCACCGAGCGCGCACACCCGCCGCCTGATCCTGCTCGAAGACCTCCCGAACATCTCGCACTGGCCGACGCGCCTCGCGCTCCGCTCGGCGCTGCAGCAGTACCTCACCTCGCCGCGCGTCTCGTGCCCGCTCGTACTCGTCGTGAGCGAGGCGCTTGCGCGGCCTGGGTCGGACGAGGGCGGCGGGGCGGGCTGGATTGGCGGGAGCGGGAGGAGGGGCGAGAGCGTGGATGCGAGGAGCGTGTGCGGCGTCGAGGTGCTGCAGCACCCGGCTTGCCGAGAAATAGCGTAAGTCGTCACGTATTTGTTGGGGGCAGTCCTGCTCTCGCGCTCGCGCTACTCGCCGGCCGCGATCCGGTGGGGTTTTCGGGAGCTTCGCCCGCTCACTATGCTTTACCCCTCGCCCGTCGCAGATTCAATCCTATCGCCAAGACGATCATGCGCAAAGCACTCGTCCGCACCCTCGACCGCATCTACCCGCCCTCCGCCTCGACAACCTCTCGCTCGAAATCGTCGAAATCGAAGTCCACTTCCAGCCTTTCCGCCCCATTCGTGCCAGATCCCTCAACACGCCCCTCGCTCGCGACGCTCGATCTCCTGATCGAGCACTCGTCGGGCGATATCCGCTCGGCTCTCATGAGCCTGCAGTTCCTCACGACGCAGGGCGGCGGCGATGCGACGAGCCTGGGGCTGGGAGCAAAGGGCGCGGGTAAAGGGGCGAAGGGGAGGAAGAAGCGGAAGAGGGGAGGGGAGAGCAGCGATGAGGACAACGGAGGGGGAAAGGCGGGTGGGAAGGACAGGGTCAAGAAGCTGTGAGTCGCGGCTATGCCCGTTCACTCCGCGCGATTGCGAGGACACGCAGCGTTTGGGTGTGCGCGCGGGAAGACGTTGTGCTCACTCTTTCCCTCGAACGGCAGGCTTCAATTCGTCACGGCGCGCGAGTCGTCCCTCTTCATCTTCCATGCGCTCGGCAAGGTCCTCTACAACAAGCGTGCGCCCATCATCCATTCTGTCACCCACCTGCGCTGACGATGACGTGCAGGCTGGGGCGAGTCGGCCGACGACGACAAGAAGGACCTGGGACGGCCGGGGATCGTCCAGGAGAGGGAGTGTGACAAGCTGCCGCGGCACCTGCGCAGAGAGTGGGATCGCAAGCCGAGCAAGGTGGATCCAGACGTACGTGACATCTGACTCATCGAGCCTACAAATCTCGGCTCTCGAGGCAAGGACCTCGTTTGCGAGTTCACGATTTAACGCGCTTTGCTCCTCGCAGGCCGTCTTTGCCGAAGCCCCTATCGACGCCGACATTTTCCTCTCGTACCTGCACCACAACTATCCGCCGTTCACGAACGAGATCGACGAGTGCGTCGGGATCGGCGAGGCGCTCAGCGCGGCGGATGCGGTCATGAGCGGGAAGAGCGAGGGCGAAGAGGTGCGCGGTTCTTTCAGTGATGGCTTGCTACGTGCGCGCGTGATGACGCGCTGCGCTGGTGCTTGCCTTCTTGTTGTTGAAAGAACGCGCCCTCACGCACACTTCCTTTCGCAGGCCTACCGCCGCCTTCCCCTCACATCCCTCTACGGGTTCCAGCTCTCGGTCCGGAGCACGCTCCTCTCGCTCCCCTCGCCCGTCCCGCGGCGCAAGCAGGTCCTGCGCAAGTCGGAACTGTGGGAGTCGCTCCGCCTGCAGCGCCAGAACGAGGAGGACGCGGACGAGGTGCTCGCGCTCGAGGCGAGGCGGGCGGCGCGCGCCGTCGCCCAGGAGGAAGGGGAAGTCGCGGGGAAGAGGGGCGTACTGGGGGAAGTGGGAGAGAAGAGGAAGGTGCTGCAAGAGGTGGTTCCCTGGCTTGGTGTCATCAAGCCCGTCGGTGCGTGTCCGGCACCGTCTCTGGTCACTCCAGTATCACGAACACTCTGCTGACCTGAAGCCAACTCGTTGTACGCACAGCCGTCTCGCCCTTCCTCCTCGACCTTGCAACGTTCCCTCCGCTCGACAGCGCCGCGCAAGGTGGCGTGACGGGTGCCGCGCTCGGCGAGAAGGACGCCAACGCAGACGAGGACGAAGTCGATGTCGGCGAGGGCCCCACGGAGAGCGTCGCGGTCGACTTGAGCGAGCCGAGGGGGATGAAACGTGCGCGGGTGCTCGAGGAGGTTGACGAGGAGCGGGATGATGCCGAGGCGGGAGAGGCGGCGCTGCTTGGTGCTCCACAGGGCACGCAGGGAGGCAGGGGGCGCAGAAAGGACGAGATGCTGTACGACCCGGACGACGACATTGTCGACTGAGGTTCTGTCGAGACACGGTCGCAATGTCACGTGCTTTTCCTCGGTAGGCGCGTTCTGTAGCTCCTTGAATGCACGTTGGAAGCCTGCACAGCCTCCAGGAAGCAGTCTGCGCCAGTAAATGCCTTCATCGTCGTCGTTCGATCGCTCGCACCGCCTTCTTTCCGCTCCACTTCGCGCTCCTACGCGATGCGGGTGCACGTGCGAGGGTACGAGGCGCTGCTCGTGCTCGTCTTTGCGGCGCACGTCGTCCTCGTCCCGCCCACCAAGGTCGAGGAGTCTTTTACGCTGCACGCGGCGAGGGACTTGGTCGTGCACGGCGTCGACCCGCAACAGCTCGAGCAGGTCCGTAGACTGGCTGAGACGGTGGACAGAGCTCTATTAACGCTCTCACCGCGCAGTTCGACCACCTCGAGTTCGCCGGCGCCGTGCCGCGATCGTTTGTTGCTCCGCTCGCGCTGTCGGCTTTGGCGGCACTTCCTGTGCGATGGGCAGCGTCCTGCGGGTGGATCAAGTCTGGGCTGGAAGTGCAGATAGCAGGTGCGCGTCCCTGCTACCCCAATTTGCCCGATCGAGCTGACCCTGCCGTCTCCCTCCAGTCCGCCTCACCCTCGCCGTCGTCTCCGCTCTCTCACTCGTCTTCTTCTCCCGCTGCGTCCGTGCAGCCTACGGCGCCAAGGTCGCAAAATACTTTGCGCTGCTCGCCGCGACGCAGTTTCACGTGCCGTTCTGGGCTGGCAGGACCCTGCCCAACATGCTCGCCGTCCCTCTCGGTGCGCCCACACGGCTGTCTACGCTCGATGATCGTCTGACGCATGCATACTGCAGTTCAAGTTGCTCTCGGCCTCCTCGTCTGTCCGCCTGGCCTCTCCTCAGTCGTCAAGCCTCGCCGAGCGACTCGGCATCACCTTCTCGCGGCCTTCGCCCTCCTCACCTTTGCCGCAACCGTCATTCGGCTCGAGCTCGTCGCGCTCGTTGTACCCTTCGCGCTTGAGCACCTCGCACGCGGACTGGTAGGTCTCGGAGAGCTTGTCTTCGCCGGCGCACTATCGGGAGCAGGTAGCCTTGGTGCGTTCAATCCTGTACGCTCGTCGGCGTGTCCACACCGCGCTCATGTCACGATCTTCAGCCCTCAGCGCTGCAGTCGACACGCACTTCTGTCGGAGTTCAACTTGGCTGTGGCCGGAAGGGCAAGCTTTCCTCTTTAACGTGGTGAAGGGCAAATCGGAAGACTGGGGTGTACGTTGTGCAAGACTCGACATGAAGCCACACGCAGCTCGGCTGACATGTGCTGCCACAGGTCTCGCCTCCGCTCTACTACTTCACCTCGGCTATCCCCAAGCTGCTACACCTCTCGCTCGCACCAGCCACCTTCTCCCTCTTTGCCGACCGCCGCACCCGTCGCCTCCTGTTGCCATGTCTCGCATTTGTCGCGCTGCTCAGCGGTCTCAAGCACAAAGAATGGCGCTTCGTCGCCTACGTCGTGCCCGCGTTCAACGCCGCAGCCGCTGCGGGAATCGTCGCCATCGGCTCCCTGTGGGTGCTCTCACGCTTTCAGTCTGAAGTGACGATTCCTGACAAGTCAATCCACGCATAGCACGTCCTCCCGCCTCCTTCGCCGAACCCTGCTCGTTTCCCTCCTCGCCCTCAACCTCCTCTTCACCTTCCTCGGCCTCCTCGCCTCGACGCACAACTACCCCGGCTTCTCCGCCGTTACCTTCCTCTCCTCGCACCTCGCCTCTGCGCGCGGCCCGAAGTCTGCGCAGGCTGTGCGCGTCCACGTCGGCACCGCCGCCAAGATGAGCGGTGCAAGCAACTTTGTCCTGCTCGACTCGCCGCACACAGCGCCCGAGCACGCAGCGTGGTACCTCCCGCAGAGCGTTCGCAACGGCGCGGGCAAGACTGCCCAAGCGGTGCAGCCCGTCGTCGCGTTCGACCGCAGCGAAGTCGAGGGTCGCTCGCTCGCCTCGCTCGAGCGCGAAGGGTTCGACTATGCGCTCGTGGACGCGGGCGAGGCGCAACTCGGCGAAGAACCGGGCGTCGAGGTGCTATACGAGTCGGGCGAGTTTGCCGGATTCGACAGGCGGCGACTCGCGAGTGGCTCGTGGCGAGACGCGGTGCGCACGACGCCGCGCGTCAAGGTCGTGCGGTTCGCGAAGAACGACAAGGTGGTCTAGACCGTAGAGAGAGGGAGTGGGTATACCCGCGCTTTTCGCGCTGCATCGCATCGCTCGCATCGCAATGTCGTTCATCTCTCCATCTTCGCGCGGGCATGCCACAACGCCAGTGAGGATGTAGCATAGCATGCGCAAGAGATGGTACGTCAAGACGCTGTTCAAGCAACACAGACCACACTGCCGCTGCAGGGTCATCTCGCCCTCCCGTCTTCGTCGTCCGCGTCCACCGCAAACTTGACCCGCTTCTCCTGCTTGGCCTTCTCGCCCTTGTCGGATTCCCTCTCGCGCTTCTTCCCGCCGTCCTTGGCGAGAGGCGTCGCGGGCGGGGGCGCAGCCGTAGCCTTGGGCGTGACGACCATCCCCGGAAGTGCGAACGGGAGCGCCACGTCGCCGTCCTCTGCCTCGCCGTCCGCTCCCTCGTCGTCCTCCTCCCTGTCCTGAAGTACCACCTTCGCGCTCTCCCTCTGCTCCGAGGGGCCTGTCTGTGCTGTCGTGCGCGCGGATGCGCCGCCGAGGTACCGCTTAGCCTTCTCCCTCAGCGCCCAGTCCGGGTCGACGACCTGCTGCTGCTTCTGTTCCGCCAGCGCATCTTCACACATCGAGCCGAGCAATGAGCCGGGACACCGCGCGGCGCTCGAGACGGCCTCGACCTGCATGGAGCGAAGGTTGCTCGGAGCGAGTCCCGAAGGACTAGCAGCAGCGGCAGCGGGGACGAAAGTCGGCGAGGTGCGCGCCGGGAAGGGCGGGATGGCCGTTCCACCGCCACGGCTTGTCGCGAGGCTCGGCGCGTGCGGCGGTGGAGGGCGCGGGACGAGGAGGATGGGGTGCTCGGGCGAGAGCGAGAGCGAAGACGTGGTTTCGCGGTCGGGTGAGAGGTCGGCTTGCCCGGCGCTCGTGCTCGAGAAGGAGAGCGAGGCCGTCGGCGAGGTCGAGGGCGCCGTGTGGAACGAAGTTGCGAGGGAGGACGTCGAGCCGCTGCTGTCCGAGGTGGTGCTCCGGGGCGGGAGGAACACGCCACTTCCGGTCGAAGCGGGCGTACCTATCTGCGCAGAGACGGGTACGAAGGCAAGCGGTAGGGGTGCGGCTTGCATGGCGAGCGAGGTGGACGGACCCATTGCCGTCGATGCAGGTTGAGAAGGCCCTGCGCTCGCGCCCGTCAGAAGTGCGCCGGGCGGCGGCACAAGAGACGGACGAGGCGCGGGCGGTACGACGGGGATGACTTGCTGCGGGGTCGGCAAGTTGAGCGTCTGCAGCGCCTGCACGAGGACGACCGTGAGGCGTTGCGCGATTGGCGAGATGAGTGTCGCTGGCCCTGCATGTTGCAAAGCGGAGAAGGGTTGTCAGCGAAGGCCACGAGCCACATGGGCGAACGCGAACAGGCGCACAGAAGCGGCCAACCTCCTGCCCGAACCACCTGTCCTCCCACCTCTTCCTCGTCTCCGTCAAGCTCCTTGCGTAGAGCCTCTGTTCGCACGCCAAGTACGTCCGCTGCGTAATCTCGTACACACGCTGCCAGTTCAGCGGGATGGGTGCAGTGCACATGGCGGTGAGAAGCGCCGCGTCTTCGCCGATAGTCCACTCGGCGGACGGGGGAGGTGGAGGAGGGTCGGCGAAAGGGTCGGCGGCGCCTGCAATGTAGGCATGCGTTGCCGCGACGGTGCGGTCGATGAGAAGCTGCGCGCTCGGCGAGAGAGGTCCTGCGTGATGAGGATGGTCAGCGACGCGGTTTTGCGCCGGAGCAAGAAAGGAGCGCGCCGCTTGACACCGGGACGAGCACGCTCGGTCCCGCTTCTTCCTCCGAGACGATCAAGTCTGCTGAATAAACGCCATGAGCGCGAGAGGAGTGCGGATCGCTGAGCGCGAGAGACGCACCTTTACGTTCCCTCTCCACGCTCGCCTGGCCCTCTCCGAGCGCATCGTCCTCCTTCTTGCGCTCCTTGGCCAACTGCAAGTACTTGCTCTTGACCGCTCCGACGCTCCTCTCCCTCGCCGCGCTCGTCAGCTTGCTCCGCAGCTCCTCCCACCCGAGTCCCATGTTGCCGCCCGGCTCGATGTACGCGTCTCCGACGGCGAGGACGTCGGCGCACTCCTCGGCGGTCCAGCGCATCGTGCGCCGTGGATGGCGGACGGGCGGAGAGGCCAGGCGGGGCGCGGCGGGCGAGCGGGAGCGCGTGTGCGACGGGCTGTACTCTTCGCGCGACGACGAGCTGCTCGACGACGACGACGAGGCTACTCGGAGCAGGGATACACGGTCAGATGAGGCCTTAACAAGCTGTTCGAGACCGACTTGAGCGCACAGGGAGGCTTGTAGGCGCGCTGATCTCGCAAATCGCGCATGCCGGCTTCGGGCGGCGGACGGGAAAGCAGAGGCGGAAGAAGGAGGCTCAGCGCAGGCGCAGCAGCGAGTTCGACCCAGCGCGTCTCAGAGCAGAGTCTCGCAGGCGAGCGCAAGAGACCAAGAAGCGAGCGAGCGGGATGACGCGAAGAGGAGAGGCGCCAGCGCGGACAGGGGCGAAGAGGGTCCGAGCAACGCGACCAGCTCCAACAGCGACGCGATCAGCACCGTGCAGCCCGCAGCGCACTGAGTGCCGGGGCCCAATCCCCGAGGATTGCGCCGGAGGACGAGACATAGCGCGAAACTCGCAGACTGACCTTCGCAACTCGAGAAGGACGTCTCTTCACGCGCGTTCAGCGCCTCAGGGTGCAGGTCTGCGGTCATACTTACTCAAAGAACCGCCTCTACGCCGATTCGCAACGGCTCGCACCCTGCTGCCTCATCTCCTCCGCCCGCACAGACTCGCGTCGGACCCAGAGCCAGCCGCCCTCCACCTCGCCTTCCTCGTCCAGCCGCGTGTCGGGCCGGCCGACACCGTCCGAGGTGCTGAGAAGGTGGCGAGGGAAGTAGGCGGGGAGCTGAAACGGCGGAGAAGGCAGACTTGCCGAGGCGGCGGCGGATTGGGAGAGCTGGTGGTAAATGAGCGAGGCGACGAGGTGAGCGCTGTTCGAAGACTGTCAGTACGCGGAGGTCACCAATGATTCGTCGAGTAGAGGCGTGAGCGGACCAGAGCGGGGCTCGAGGCATGCCATGGCCGGAATCTGCAGCGAAGGCGCTAGTCAGTCTTTGCGCTGCGGGCGCAGGGGCACAAAGAGGAGCGCACATCCGGCTCTGTCATCACCGTATCAACAGCGAACATCAGTATTGGTGTGAAATAGTCTGGCTGTACGCTCTACGTGATGATCAGGCGAAACGCACGCGATCCATTGGCCGTCCTGCTTCTCTCCATTGATGTATACCGGACCCACCTGCTCGATGGCAAGAGTCAGAATCAGGGCCTCCCCTCTGTGAAGGAAGAGCAGTAAAGCAGCCGAGCCAGCCGAGCGCACCATCGGGTTCCCCTCTTCCCGATACCCCAGTATGCCCGTCCACTCCATCCCGACCCTCAGCCCCTCGCCCTCGTGCCCATACCTGCTGGGAAACATCTCCCCGACAGCGCCCCTGAGCGCGTTCCCGACGACGGGGTTGAGCGCCCCGTCGTCCGCGACGCCCCACTCCATACCTGGGACGCGCTCGCGCATCCCGCCGATGAGGATCTCGCCACCCTGCACGTTCCCCTCGCCCCCTCCTTCTTGCGACTCCTTGACCGCCCGCTGGAAAAAGTACGTGCTGTTCCTCGGCGCGTTCTCGCTCGAGAACGCATTGTCCCACGCCTCTTCCCGCTTGGGCGGCGTCGAGGGTACGAGCTCGAGCATCTGCGAACGGGTGGGGAGGATTTGGCCGGCGGAGAAGGATGGGGAGGCGAGAGACGGGAGCGCGTGCGAAGCGTAGGCGTTTGTGGCGTGTAGGACGTGCGACCTGCGGCCGCGAGATCTGCATGAGTGTTGCCCACAATTAACGGTCTGAGCGGACCAGCTCACGTTCTGATCGTTCCGCGGGCGGTGCGTACGAGCCATGTTGGCTGGCTCGCTGGACGAAGATCGGGACTCCGCTCGACAGCGTCGACGAGGCAGTGCGTGAAGAGGTCGAGCGAAACTGGCGATCGACGCCCAGCCGCAGCAGTCGCAGCAACTTGTTCAATCCGTGAAGAAGCCCGCCCAAACAGCTTGGTGACACTGCATTACGGCGGGCGAAACATGAGCCATCGCAACACAGCTGCGAAGCGGGAGAAGCTGGAAGACGAGACACACAGCTTGAGCGGGTAGAGCGTGTTCCCGGGCACCACAAGAGCACGGAAAGTCTTTGCTCCATACGTCTGTGTCCTCCCGAGATCATCAAATAGTGAGCATGATGCGCAAGAAGCGCTCCGACAACGCATTCGTGAACAAGCAGGGACGGACCTCCATCGCGTCTGCGCTCGATACCCAGCGCGCCTGTCCCACGTCCTCACCTGATTCTGCAGCCAGCGCAAGCTGCGCCTCGACCTCGTGCACCTGCTCGGGCGTGTCGAACATGACCAGCTGCGGGCGGGGGGTCCGAGTGAGCTCCTGCTTCATGAGAAGACTCGCTATGCAGCGTGCTAGATCTCGCACAAGCGACGTGTCTCCGCGCGGGTCCGAGCAGAAAGAAGCACGCAACGACGCACCGTTCCCTTTCCGCTCCTCAGCTCGACATCCTCCGCCCACCCCTCCGTCTCGCACCCGTCCAGCACCCACCTCACGCCCTCCTCCTCGAGCCGGACCGCCCTCTTCGCCTCGTCGACGCCCCACCTCGCGCAGAGCGTCCCAAAGCGCGCAATCGGGTACGCCGTGAGATGCCCGCCGTTGCGGCCTGTCGCGCCCGAGCAGAACGTGCGCGCCTCGAGGACAACGATGCGGAGCGTCGGTCGTTCCTCCTCGTGCGTGTGCTCAGAGGAGGACGAAGCGAGGTGCAGCCGCACGAGCTCGTCGACGGCGCTCACGCCCGTCAGTCCGCTCCCGATCACGACGACATCCGCCTCGTCCGGCAGCGGGTCGGTCGCGCCCGTGTCCTGGAACGGCGAGGTGTAGTGTGCGGTCCAGAACGAGGGGAGCGGTGCGAGAGTGGGCGCGGGTGCGGGTGGGAAGGGGGCGGTGCGGGAGGGGAAGCCGGGGACGCGCGAGAGAGAAGCGAGAGCCGCAGCGTCGAGCTGCATCCTTTGAGCGTGGTGTCTAGACGGCTGTGCTCGAGCTGGTTGCGCTCTGAGATCCGGTGAGGAGCGATAAGAGCGCCGACGACTTGCGATGGTGGGGAGGTGGGGGCAGAGCAAGCGTCTGTCGTGCGAGTGTCTGCTGCTCACCGCAGTGCTCTGCAGCACCGTAGCTGCAAGCGTAGGAACGCAGCAAGATCGCGAGCAGCCGACAGAGCACGAGCAGGGAACGAGCGTATTCCGATTGTCAACCGCGAGGTGACCGCACGCGATTACGCAGCCGGTTGGTAAGCCGGGCCCGCGTGTCTCCTTGTTTCCGCGGACATGCGCGCGCATGCGCAGCTCACGCGTGCCCCTTTGGCGCAGGTAGCGGCTTCGGAAAGCAGGACACGAAGTTGCCTGTCATCCGGCGGATGATCAGGCCCGCGCAAAGCCGCCGCCTTTCTCGAGCTCTCACGAGGCGGCAGTATGCGCTCAACGCAGCGACAATGCGGACAGCGAGCGGGAGCGCGAACCCGCCGCCTGCACACGCTGTCTCTCTCGTCTCTCGCCCTCAACGCGTCCTCGAGTGGGAAGACCACCAACGACCCTTGCAAGCTCGCCGAGGCCGATATCCAGCATCGTACACATCCGAAAACCGCACAAGAGCAGTTTAACGGTACCTGTTGCGAGAGAGAGCGGGTCAGCGGATCTGCTCTGGTCTTCACGGCGGGGAAGGAATGCGAGACGTACGACTTCTGGAAACGACTGCGCGCACCGCGACCACCCTGTTTGCAGACGAAGAGAGCGAGACGAGGGTCAGCGCGTCCTCGTTGCCTGCCCGTGATGATCCGCAACGCACAAACTTCTTCGGCTCGCACCGGCGCGGGTCGGCGACAAGGAGCGAACGGTCGTCTGTGGGGACAGTTCCAAGTCAGCAATTGCATCTGGCAAGGCACGGTAGCCTGACGGGGCGACGGAGGGCGTGCCGACGAGAGCGAGCGGCGAAGCTGCGCCTCTCTCGTACTGCGCACGCTCCAGACCACCGCCCCGCGCAGACACGACGCCACGCATGAGAGCGAGAGCGCGACGCACAGGCGACGAGGACCTTGCGGACCTCGAGGGCCGACGCGGCGTCCTCGTACTTGGCGACGTAGGCGACGACGGCCTTGGCGATGGCCTGGCGGAGGGCGTAGAGCTGGCTCGTGTGGCCACCACCCGAGACGCGGAGGCGGATGTCCATGCGCGAGAGGGGCGACGGGAGCGAGGTCGTCGACGAGGTGAACGACTGGAGGAGGAGGACCGGCTCGTAGAGCTTGCCACGGAGAACGGGCGAGCCGTAGAGGCTGAGCGGGACACCGTTGACCTTGATGAGACCCTTGCCCTCCTGCGAGCGCAAGCGCGAGCGCGACGAGGCGAGGGTCAGCGATCGACGCGCCCTACTCGCACTGGCTGGGACCGCACACAGTGCGGCGGCGGGTCAACGCACCTTGGCCAAAGCCACGGCGGTGGCGGTCTTCTTCTTGCCGAAGGTCTGGACGGACTGAGTCGCCGACATCTAGAGTCGCGAGTCGACGCGGTAACGAAGACGGGAGTGCGAGGTCGAGGCGCAAGGGGAAGGGACGAAGGCGAGCACGGCGGGCGACGAACGGTCAGCATTCGGGCAGCACTTTGCCCTGCAAAAAGCTGTTCTGACGCACCTTGACTGCTCGACGGGCACGCAGAGCGGCAGGGCGCGGCGGAGAGGGGGAGAGGCGAGCGAGAGGGTCAGCGTGAAGCTCGTTTCGGGCGGGAGGCAAACCTGCGGCTCCCGCAGCGCGTGCTGGCCCGTGCGCCCATTCCCCTGGTCCACCCTGGCCTGTCCATGTCCCCGCGCGTGCTCGTGCGCTGCACAGGGCGCGCTCGAGCGCTGCAGTGCGCGCTGGCGCAAACTCGAGACGACGGGCGGCGGTCGTGCGTCCGCGTCTGCGCTCGGGGGCGGCGGGAGGGGTGCGGGGCGAGTCGCACGGTGCGGGTAGGGCGCAGGCAGGCGCTGTACAGTCTGCGCAGCAGCTTACAGCGAGGATTGGCGCGAAGACGAGGGAAGAGGCGAGGCGCCCGCGAGAGCGCGCGACAAGCTCGACGCCGCCCGCACCCGCCCAGCCCACCGCCTCACGCTCGCTCTGGGCTAGGCTGAACCGGTCAGGCTTGCTTGCAGAGAGTCTACAGCGAACCTGCCTGCCTCGCTCCGTCCGCAGCACAGGTGGAAACGTGCTCGTCGTGCTGCTCCCTCGCTCACTGCCGTGCTGCGAGTCTCTCGCTCGTCTCATCCTGCCGGTGCGCGGACTGCGTGTCACAGTGGCAGGCGAAGCTACAAGGGCCGTTCAACAGGATTGCTGGCTGATCTGTGGCCTGTCGAGACTCGGAACAGCTGCTTGCTTTCGGACGACTCGCGACGAGGGCAGACTCTGCGGCACCAGCTGGCCGAAACGCAGTGCTGTCGATGATCCGTGCTGCCCGCACAAACACAAAGCTGCTCATTTACGTTCAACTCCACGCTCGGCTCGCCTTCCGACTCGCCCCGTTCCGGACAAGTCGAGGCGACTGCAGCCAAATTAACCCGTTGAGGAGATACGAAAAGACAATCTACGTATGCACGGAGCGACAGATGACGAAGAGGACCAGCCCACGCGAGCCAGCGATGCCCCTTCACACCGCCTGCAGACCCTGAACCTCCTTCTCCTCCTCCTCGGGCCCGTCGTCGCCCTTGACCGTCTCGTCGACGCTGCCCTCGCCCGCACTCGCTTCCGTCGTCGCAGCAGCAGCGACGGCGGCTGTCGAGGGCCCACCGTACCCGGGCTGAACGCCGACCTTGGACAGCGTGATCCATGCGGCGGGGAGCGACGCGAACCAGAAGCACATGTTGATCACGACCTGCGACAAGGCAGCACATGCGCGTCAGCGAGGCGATGCAGAGTGCATAATAGGGAATAAGAGGGAAAGTGAACGCACAGTGTACAGCGGCGAGAACTTGCTCGACGAGATGCCAAACGCCGCGCACTGGCCCCAGCTCTCTACGCCGCGGAGCAGTCCCGCGTAGCGCGTCGCGGTCTGCAGGCCGTCTTCGTGCGCGAGAACGCCGCAGAGCCAGTACAGGTAGTTCTGCACGCCGTTGCCGAACGCGTTGAGGAGGATGTAGAGGCCGAAGCCGCGCCCGAACTGCGGCGACGTCCAGTCGAGCTTGCCTGTGTTGTCAGAGAGGTGGAGCGTGCGAGTCAGTACGCAGGAACATGGTGTGCTATGAGCCGCCGACTACGAGAGGCAAGTTCGCGCCGCAGCAGGACCGCACAAGCGAAACGGACCCGGGTTCGCGTCGGTGTAGATCTTCTGCACGACGACCGCCCACACGAGCATCGCGCTAAACAGCGTCACGACGGTCGCTCCGCCGACGCGCGCGCGCGTCGCGAGCGACCAGCGCTGCGAGTCGAGGAAGACGCCGAGGAGGGTCGTGACGGCGACGCCGCAGATGGCCGAGAGGAACGAGGCGAGCGCGCGCGCGCGGACGGAGAAGTACAGCGTCAGGTACGTCGACGCGTAGCCCCAGTAGCTGGTGTGGGGAGCAAAGGTGAGGAAGAGCGCGAGGATCGAGAAGTCAAGGTGGGAACGCACAACCACGAAGACTGTGCACAAGTAGGTCGGAAGCACGGTCAGCACTAGAACGTCACTGCCGAGGCAGCGCCCGCGCCTGTACATGCAAGAGCACCGCGAGCAGATCCGAGTCGAGCGGGGAAAAACGAGTCGGGACGTACGAAAAAGATGGGCAAGAGCACGCCAATCTTCTGCGTCCTGCACGTCTTCCACAACAGGCGGAACTGCTCGACCGTGCCCGTCTGGTCGGCGACGTGGATCGGCGAGCGGTTCTTGCGCACGACCTTGCTCGGCGGCGAGATGAGGAACGCGGCGGGGAACGCGACGACTTGGAGCGCGAGGAACGAGAGGAGCGTCTTGTAGTTGACTGCGCGAACGTTCGGGGGGTTTGCGTGCGAGTCTGTCAGTCTCAGCGGGAGAGAACGAAACGGAGGGCGCTCGTGGACGCACCCTTTCCTCCCGTCGAGCGGTGAATATTGGTCCCGAGGTTGATGGCGCCAGCGATGATCTGGCCCGAGTTCTTGAAGAAGAGCCACATGCTGAGGTAGCGTGCGCGCTTGTGCGGCTCGGGGTAGGCGAGGAGGATGGCGCTGCGGGAGCGGGTTGGGCGTGTCAGTCCTGAGCGACCCCTGATCGGTAAGACGAGGCTGGCTCACCCCTCGGAAGCCCAGTAGAGGCCCGCCGATGCACCTGTACACGGAGGAAAAGGCGTCAGTCGACAGCAAAGATGGCTCGGGCACAGTCCGCGTCGCCGCAAGGAGAGAACGCACCGCAAATGACGGCGCCAAAGATGACGAACCACTCCGTGCCGTAGCTGTAGGCAGCACAGGTCAGGAAGCGTCGTGAGCAGGTAGGGAGCAGCGGTAGTACCGGTTGTTCTGGTCTGCGAATGATTCGGTCAGCAATCTCCTGGAGCAAGAGACGAGGGCCATAGACGCACAGAGCGCAGCGGTGTAGACGCTCCAGCCGACGGTACCGCCGATCAAGGTCGTCTTGACGCCAAGCTTGTTGACGAGCACCGGCGCGAGAATGCAGCCAAGACCCCTGCGTCCGTGAAATCTGACCGTCAGCGGCTCGCTCTCGAGCGTCTTAAGGGAAGCCTCGGATCGCACATGAGGGCAAACACGATCGAGTTGCCGGCATTGACCTGCGCGTAGGAGAGGATTTAGGTGAGCATGATCTTGCGCGACTCGAGCAGAGAAGCACGCACGAGATAGGGCTCGAGAGCACCGCCGGCGCCGAGTGCTTGCGCTGCAGAGGAGGAGGAACGAAGGGAGATCAACACCCGAGATGCTTTTCCAGAGGCGCAGAAGGGCCGCGAGCGTCGACGCACCGCCATTCCAGAGTCCAGGCGCAAGCAGCGAGATGATGCCGACGATGAGGATCTGAAAGAAGGTCGAGCGATAGATGCGCATGACGATCGACCGCGAAATGGGCGCAGCGGCCGGCGCGGCCGTCTCGGCAGCCATGCTTGAGGTCGGGTCGGAAGAGGTCAGGAAGTCGAGGGAGGACCGCAACCGCGGGACCTTGGCCCGGCGATTCGGATTGTCGCGTGCGTGGGAGCGGGATTGCGCCATCGTCCGAGGGTTTTTCTTACGCTTCAAGAGCACGAGCGGGGCGAGCGGGTGCCCATGCGGTTTGCCGAAGAAGCGGAGGGGCTCCTCACCCGTCAAGCTCTGGGGCCGTCACGGAAACATGGGCAGGCAAAGGCAGGTCCGCAGCGAGTCGCGAGGGCTTGTGGAGCACTCGAAAGACACGCAGGGTGCTCGAGTACTCACATCGGAGAGCGACGAGGAGAGTCCGAGCAAGTCGGCGTGGCTAAGAGTGAGCCTGGGGCGCGTTGAGACGGCGCGTGGAGCAATGCAGGCTTGATGCACGGCGCTGTAGCAGACTGGCAGCATCTCCCGCGCAGTCGCAGCGATTGCGTGCGATGTGGACGAGGTCAACCTCGACGGCGACGAGCGAGGTTGACATCGCCCGCGCCACTCCCGCGCCCGCTGCAGGGCAGTGCAGAAGACTTGGACACGCAGGCAGAAGCTCGTCAGCCTACACGCCCGCCTCAGCAAGACCCGCTCGCCTCTCGCTCGCTTCTTGGTTGGCTCAACCTCGACCACCGCCGCCATGGAGCCGCCCGACGACCTGAGCGACTCCGAGTACCTGCCAGACGCTGCCATGGTCAAAATGGCAGCACTCGCCAAGCCCCCTGCCCCGCTCAAGCAGTCGACCCTCTCGTTCGACCAGGTCCCTCCGTCCGTCTACCTCCCGAAACTCAACCCGCAGCAGCGCCAGGCCGTCACTGCGGGCGCAGAGGGCGGACTCGCGGTACATGCGGGGCCGGGCAGCGGCAAGACGGCGGTCCTCACGACCAGGGTCGCGCATCTCATCCAGGTGGGGCGCATCCCGCCAGAGGAGCTCGTGTGCGTTCATACCTTCCGCGATCCCGCTCGTTTGCAGCCTCGAGTGCCTGCAGGAGCGTATAGAGCTTTCGATGCATGCGCGCAGCTCCTCGACTGACCCGCTTGACCTCGTCCCTCTCGCGCAGAGTCGTCACTTTCACCAACAAGGCGGCGAACGAGATGAAGATCCGCCTGAGCAAGCTCGTCGGAGCTCAGACCGTCGACAAGATCGTCATGGGCACGTTTCATTCGTGCGTGAGAGCTTGTCGCGCTTGTCATGTCACCTGGCGATGCGAAGCTGACGAGCTCCGGGCTTCACCTACCCGCCGACAGGGTCTGCGTTCGTTGTAGGTCGCTTTCACGACACGCACGTGTGTGCGAGCCGCTGACGATCACGCGTGACAGACCTGCGCAAGTACGCCAAGCTCGTCAACCTCGCGCCCAACTTTCTCATCACCGACCGCGACGACTGGTCCGTACCTCTTCCACCCTTTCTCCGCTGCTCCCCGCTGGAACGAACACAACGCGCAGTCTCGCCATCATCAAGCGCCTCATCTCGACTCTGAGCGTGCCCGACAACCTCCGCCGCGAGATGAAGCCGCCGACGTGGCTCGAGTCGATCTCCAAGTGCAAGTCGCGCCAGATCGGGCCGGAGCAGTACCGCGTCGAGCGCGAGGCTGCGAGCGCGGTCGATCCGGAGAAGAGCGAGTGGGTCGCGAGGGTGTACGAGTGCGTCGCGCTTCCTCCTGACTCGGGTCCGGCCTTTGCCCCTTCGCATGCGCATGCCCTGCTCACTATAACTTGCTGTCAACCCCCCAGAGCGTATGAAGAGGAACTCGCCAAGTCGAACGCGCTTGACTTTGACGACCTGCTCGTGCGAGGGTACGTCCTGCGTCGCATTCGGGCTGATCTGGAGCCAGTCTTACTCATCGTTGTTCCACAGGTATCAGCTCTTTAGGAATCACCCGCGCGTAGTGGCAAAGATCAAGTCGGTTCTCATCGACGAGGTTTGTCCCCTACGCCTCATGCCGGCCGATTGCCTCGGCTGACTCACCGCCCGATTCTCGCAGTTTCAGGACACCAACTCGGTCCAGTACGACCTCGTCAAGCTCATCGCCGCCGCTTCGGGTTCGCTCACCGTCGTCGGAGACCCGGACCAATCGAGTGCGTCTCGCCCGCAGATCTGCACGAGCCCGCAAACTCACGCATCAACGCGCTCTACAGTCTACGGATGGCGCAATGCCGAGATCGAGAATCTTGAAAAGATGCTCAAGGGTGAGCTGACTACGCGTCTCTTGCGTCTCGGTGGAACAGCCCACAGGACGCGTTACGAGTCGATAGGAGGCTCACATCGATTCTGTTGCAGACTTTCACCCTGTCAAGCAGATCTTCCTCGAGGAGAACTACCGCTCGACCGGTGCCATTCTCGGCGCTGCGCTCGCTGTCGTCCGGCAAGGTGCGTCTTCGACCGATTTCTCCCGCAGCGCATTCTCCTCGCTAAGTCAATACTGCGCACAGACACGAAGCGCGTCAACAAGTCACTCACGACCTCGCACCCGTCCGGCTCGTCGGTGGTGCTGCACCCTGCGCCCTCCGCCTTTGACGAGGCGACCTTTATCGCCTCGACGATCAAGCACCTCGTCGCGCACCTTGGCGGCCTCGTCGGCTTCAACGACTTTGCCATCCTCCTCCGGTATGGCGCGCTGAGTCGCAACATCGAGGTCGCGCTGCAGAAGGCGGGCGTGCCGAGTCGGATGGTCGGCGGGCACAAGTTCTTCGATCGCACCGAGTGAGTCGGCGAGCCGTTCCTCGATGCGGGCAGCGTAGCCTCTACGTTGGAGGGCAAGTCTGAAACGCAGCCTCTGACGCTCTCGTGCTCGCAGAATCAAGGACCTCCTCTCGTACCTCCAGCTCCTGTCCAACCCCTCCTACTCGCCCGCGCTCCTCCGCGTCCTCAACGTCCCGCGCCGCGGCATCGGCGACAAGACGCAGCGCGAGATCGGCAACGTCGCCGAGCGCAAGCAGGTCTCGGCGTTCGAGGTGTGCGTGCGGGTTGCGAACGGGCAGGGACTCGTGCAGGGATTGACCGGCGCGCAGAGGAAGGCGATCAAGGGGCTGGTGGAGCTCGTCAGGGACGGTCGCAAGCGGGCGGACGAGGTGAGTTCGTGCGTGTCCAGCGCCTGTGCCTTTCGGTGCTGCGGACGGCAAAGCCGACAGAGTTGCGGGCGAAGACCGACTGAACGGTCATCTGCTTGCAGGGCGCCGACGTCGTCGAGCTCATCGACTTCATCTGCGATCGCGTTGCGTACAAGCAGTACCTCGAGAAGACGCAGGGTCCGGACGCGAACGAGCGCTGGGAGAACATCGAGGAGCTCAAGGTCCGCTTCCTTTCCTACCTGCTCTCGCGATCGCCCGCGCTAAATCTTTGCCGCCCACAGGCATACGCGACCGTCGTTGCCGAGGAGAACCCGAGCACTGCCGACCTTGCGACGGCGATCGAGGCGGAAGAGGGCGAGTCGCAGTTCGAGGAGGTTGCCATTCCCACCTTGAGCTCGAACGGGATCAAGGCTGCGCCGGAAAGTGACGATGACGTGATCATTGTCGAGCCCGACGGCGAGGATGAGGATGACGAGAAGATCGAGGTGCCGTGCGTCTTGCTCGATTCTCGTCTCTTTTCCTTCGGTTGCTCACCCGTGTCGCATCCCTTCCGCACGCAGGCTGAGCTCGCAGGCAGCCGACGCGGGCCAGACGACGCCGCTCGAGATCTTCCTCGCCACTTCGATGCTCGCGACCGACACCGAGACGCAGGCGGCCAAGAGCGATGCGCAGGTCGAGGTCAGACAGCCAAGCTTCTCTGGTGTCGCTCGTGCCCGACTGACCGACTTTGCGTACGCGAGCAGAAGGTCACCATCTCGACATGCCACGCGGCGAAAGGGCTCGAATGGCCCGTCGTCTTCGTCCCGGCATGCGAGGACGGGACGTACCCCTTCTTCCGCGCGAGCGAGGCAAGCGAAGTCGACGAAGAGCGGTGCGTAGCTCTACGGTCTACCTACAAACTGCGCCGGATCTGACGATCCTTCCT
Organism: Rhodotorula paludigena; assembly: GCF_050403205.1. Lineage (NCBI taxonomy): Eukaryota > Fungi > Basidiomycota > Microbotryomycetes > Sporidiobolales > Sporidiobolaceae > Rhodotorula > Rhodotorula paludigena. The sequence continues at coordinate 137,532 of NW_027481419.1, read as the reverse complement.
CGCGCGCAGTCGTCTCCTGTACGTCGCCATCACGCGCGCACAGAGCTTCTGCTTCCTCTCGCACGCTGCTTCACGCATGGCCGGAGGTATGTAAACTCCTCAAATTGAGGGCGGCAAGCGAAGAAGGCTGACGTGTCGTGGATCTGCAGCCGACACAAAGCAGAAGAAGCTCTCGCCTTTTCTCGCCACCGCTTCGCAGACCTACCCGTCGCTCTTCGTCAAGAAGCTCCAGAAAGTCACGCAGAAGACGCGCGAGGAGACGGCGAAGGTTCTCGGTCGACCGGCACCGAACGAGGAGAAGGCGAAGCAGCTCATCGACGAGTAGTACGCACGCATTCTGCTCCATTCTGCTGTCTCCACTGACAAGTCTCCACCATCAGCGTTGCGACCATGCCGGTCGAACCACCAATCCACGACATCTCGCAGACGCCTGTACCCGGTTCGCGCAACTACAGCACCTTTGGCTCGTCGAGCGGGCGCTACGGCGGCGGCGGAGGCGGCGCTTACGGATCTGGCGGCGGTTTCTCGTCGGGTCGCTACGGTGGCGCAAGATCGCAGAGCCAGGGCCGATGGTCCAACTCGCAGGTCCAGCAGCCGCAGGCCGTCCCCGCTGGCGAAGGGGGATTCCGCTCGGCGCTCTCGACGTTCAAGGGTGCGGCGCCGGGCACACTCGCAGGCGGGTTCGGTCGTCCGATGACTTCGGTGTCCGTGTCCGGCGTCACGGCCGGCGGTCCCCGATCGACTGCTTTCAAGCCGCCAATCAAGTTCAACCCGACTGTGCCGGAATCTTCCTCGTCCTCAACCGCACCAAATGTTCGCGCGCCCGCCTCCTCTCTCGCCGCCCTCGCGACGCCTGTCGTCGAGCCTCTCCCAGCGCATCGACCCGTCGACGGACCGCCTCGAGTGACGGAGACGCGCGCGTCCATGATCCCCGACGCGGTCCTCGTCAATCCGGCCCTGTCTGCGCCCAAGCCCGTCCTGTCGAGCTCGAAGGATCTCCTTGCGAGCTTTCAAAAGGGTGCGGGCGACGAGCTTGATGTGTTCAAGCGGTTCGGCGCCGAGCACGAGGACAAGGTCGACTACCCGTCCGCGCCGGTAGGGGGCGCGCCCCTTTCGCCCAAGTCCAAGGGCAAGGGGAAGCGGGCTGCCCCGGCGCCGTCGACGAGTCGTGGTAAGAAGGCGAAGCAGTGAGGCGGGGAGGAGACGCCGCCGCGGAACTTTCGTCTTGTGTATACCCTTCTTTCCTAACGTGTTGCCTGTATCTTTCCGCCCCTTTGCATGTCCCTTGTCGTTCTTGCAGCTGCATCTAGATGACCCGCTTTGCGTACGGTCCGCGCTGCGCCTTGCACGTCTTGTCTGGAGGGCGCAACGAGCATCGCGCTCGACAACGAGCGACTCTGCCTCCTTGGCTCGTAGATTTTGACTTTCAGCAGCTTGTAAGTGGATGGGCAACGCTCGGAACGCCAGGCGAGTCCCTTTCGGCACCTTTGATGAATTCGCCCGCTCACTCTTCCTTTCTCCACAGTGCTTCGTGGGGGGCCGCTGCGGTGTGAGCTTGGTCATTCAGAACGTTTTGATCGTTGTGCGCATCCAGAGTGGCGCAACAGAGGGTGCAGGGAACCGGCTGTTTCCGCCTCTCGCTCCTCTTGCTCCTGCCAATTCCTTCCCTCCCCTCAATCTCGACTCGGAGACTCGGAGGAACCCACGCTGCCAAGATGGTCTACTCGTCGTCGATTGCAGTCAATCCGGTGCGCTCGCAGCTTATTCTGAGGTCACTCCCGGCTCCCGTCTCCCGTGACATCGCCACCTCGCGATGAGGGCGGGGGCCAACGGACGGACTGTTGAGCGGTACTCAGGACGTTGGATTCGCGTGCTTGTGCCCGCACAAGCATGCACGAAGCCGGTAGCCAGTGCTTCGACGTCGTTGCAGACCGGACTGAGCTCCCTCACTCCGTCGAGCACACCGCAACTCGCCCTGTACTGACATTCGCCCGGCTCTGTTGCGCAGGTGACGTCCAACATTGGTCTCTCGCCGCAGGGATCGAACTATCTCTGGGCGCTCTTCGGCATCTTCGCCCTCACGCTTCTCACCCTCGCCTTCATCGCCCACTCGCGCCACAAGCACGCCCGCGCCTTCCACTTCCTCGCCCTGGCCGTCGCCGCGACGACTACGGTGCAGTATGCCACCATGGCGAGCAATCTCGGATACGCCAGCGTGCCCGTCGAGTTCGTCAGGAACGGGACTCGCGGTGTCACCCAGATTCTTAGCGGCGCCCCCATCCCGCCGACTCGCTCCATCTTTTACGTTAGGGTGCCTTGAGTATTCTGACTGGGCGTGCTCAGCGGTCAGAGACAGTCTGACCTGGAACCGAGCCGTCCCGCAGTACATCGCCCATATGATCACGACGCCGCTCCTCCTCCTCATGCTCCTTCTCTGCACCGGCTTTGCGCTCTCCCGCATCTTCATCGTCCTCTTCTTTGCCGTTCTCGCCACGTGAGTCCGCCGTCCCGTCTGTGCATCGCGTCCGACCTCGTTGCTCGACTCACCGGGTCTGCCCTTGCAGCGTTTGCGCGCTTGTCGGTGCCCTCGTCCCGACGCGTTACAAGTGGGCCTTCTACACCTTTGGTGTGGTCTCGCTCCTCTGTGCGTCCTCCTGCAACATCCATTTTCGCAAAGCCCCGCCTTGACGCCGCTTTGTGCTAACCCTCCGCCTCTCGAAACTTGCTTCTTCGCTGCAGACGTCCTTTGGAGCCTTCTCTTCCCTGCTCGCCGCTCGTCGAGGCGCCTCGGGAAGGGCTACCACCAGACGTATACGGGCGGCGCTTTCTCGCTCGCCTTCTTCCTGCTCATTTACGTGCGTCGCTTTCCTCCTCCTCGTCCATGCCTCTGTGTCAGTCGATAGCGCAACTTGAGAAACAGCTGCTGACTCAAAACGTCCCATCTCGCAGCCTATCGTCTGGGGTCTCGCCGAGGTCCGCTTCTCCCTCACGCTGAGCTTGCAGCCTGGATTGCCGTAGTCAGTATAGCTGACCAACACGAAATTGCTTCGCCACAGGGCGGCAACGTCATTCGCGTCGCGAGCGAGATGTTTTGGGTGCGTCGGAGGCGCTGCTCCCATGGGTGCCAGCGAATGCGCGAGCGTCCTGACCGAGGTGCCTCGACCACGCAGTACGGCGTGCTCGACGTCCTCAGCAAGACGGTCTGGCTGCTCGGCTACCTCTTCTCGATCGAGAGCCTCGAGTACGACGCGTTCCAGCTGCACTCGGGCAAGTTCACCGACCCGCCGTACCAAGACCCTCGCTACTCGACCGGCGACACCGGCGCTGCCTCGCAGCGCGACGGCAACAACGCCCGTGGCGGGCCCATGTCGTCGACGTCGGCCGAGCAGGCCCACGCCTCCGGCGGAGACGGGTCGCACTCTCGCACCGGCGCCGGGCACGGTGGTCCGGCTGCGCTCGGGTCGGGCGGCGGCGGCGGGATGAGCGGGACGGCGCCGACGAGCGACTCGTCCGCGCGTGCGGTGGTGTAAGTGCGAAATGCGGTGCGGCAGCGGGAGGAGGGAGGTCGGTCATGGGTGAGGAGCGCCAAAGGTCGGACCGCTTGAAGTGCGCCGCTTGTACGCTACCTCTCACATGCTAGCTCTGCGATGCTTCACGATTCTGTGCGTCTCGAGGCGATGTAAACGAGAGATTGCGCGGGGACAGAGTACGGAACATTGCCTGCGACAGGCCCATCTGTTGCACCCGGTGTCTGACCAAACCACTACAAGTCGGATCACGCGCATCCCTCTGCTTGCGCCCTAGCCGAGAACGATTGGTCCGGCGAGCGCACGAGCGCGGAAGCGGCGCATTTCGGCACCGGTGCGGCGGACCGATCCCGACTTGAGAAGGTGGCGAGGAAGAGGGGCGGAAGGCGCCAGGTCGTTGGACCGGCGAGAGAAAGACGAATGGTGCTCGGTGGACGCGATAATCTTGACGACGTCTGTGCTGAGGCGGGTCAGCTCGACTCTCAGCAGTCAGCCAACGAAAGAGGACGAACCGTGAGCAAGAAGACGGTGGATCGGCCAGGTCGGGTGGGTCCCGTCAATCCAGACATACTGCCGCAGCTGTAGACGAGACGGGTTGGTACACTGGGTCACCGATAGAAGGTATGGACCCAGGACGGACCGGTGCGGGACATGTGGGCAGGCTGAAGTCTTCGGGCACGTCGGGCGGATAGTCCTTAGAGATGGGCACGTACTCGCCGCACCAGGTGTTGGAAATCATGGATCCTGAAGCCTCGATGCTCTCAAGCGCCTGTGAAGACAAGCGTGAGCCCGGCTGCTCTGAGCCCTTCAGGCTGAGACGGAAGAAGGCAATGCGCACCTCGTCGAGCCATTGATTGATCGAGTACAACTCCACCGATGCGCCCGGGTAGCGCAGGGGAATGCCGGCAACGTATGGACGGAGGCGGTCGTTCCATGCATTGATCGAGCCGTTGAGACGAGGCAACGCGCGGTAGGTGTCGTACAGGATCTGAACGAGAGGCGCCTTGTCGTAGTAGGGCACGTCAAAGATGAGAAAATTGCGAGCTGTCAGGAGGAACGGAAGGCACAAAGCGGACACGGGTCAGCAAAAAATCATGCTAGTTGGCGAAGGTCCACGCTCGAACCCACCTCCAAGACGATAGAGGCGCGCGATTTGCGCGTCGAAAACCTGGAATGTCTTGTCCAGCAGGGCTTCAACTTTGCAACCCGAATACCAAGGCACGTTGACGTCGTTGATGCCGAAAGCAATGCCTGTTGCGACGCGAGGGTCAGCAAACTGCGCGGAGGGACGCAACAAGAGAGCCAGCAACGGGACGCACTGAAGAGCGTGGTGCTGCTGTCCCATGTCGGCTTGTCAGGGTTGGTGCTCTTGATGAACCCGTTTTCAAAGCGGTCGACCTCGTCAGGGAAGCTCACGTTCGGCAGACCTGCGGCGCGAGTATCGGGGTACACGGTTGCTCCGCCGACAGCAAAGTCGTAGACAGTGTTGCGCAAGTTTGGAAACGTCTCCGAGTAGCTGATCTCGTTGAGCCAGGCTGTGGCTCGACACGGGTCAGGTCGCGCGCAAGGTGGATCGACACGGGTCAGGTCGCTTGCGCGCAAAGTCGAAAGATTGACTGACTCTTGCCGCCAGCACTAGTCTGTGTGCATAAGGGAGGTCTTTGTCAGCACATTGGGCATGTCAGCAGAGTGGGTTTGTGCATTCACCCTCAAAGGCTGCTTGGTGGGGTCGTAGCCGGCCTGAGCCTTGAAACCGTTTGCTGTCCACGAGTCACCTGCAGCAGCAATCCTGGTCAGCGTTGTTTCCCGCAAGTGTTGACCGGCCCGTACCAAAAGCAAACCAGTGCTTTGTGTCCTGCAGCTGCAGGAATGCCGACACAGTCGGGAGAAGCGAAACGAGGGAGAAGAAGGTGACGAGCGCGCGCCCACGGCCAGCGGGGCTGCGCATCGTTCTGTCGAAGGATGCACCAAGCAGGCTGAAACGAAAGGAGAACGGGAGCGGTAGGGAAAGCGCGCGAGCAGGCAGTCCCGCGCGAGCAGGCAAGTCCCGCGCTCAGCTCCTGATTAGCGGGATTGCCCTCGTCTCGCCTGTTCGATGGCGCACGTGGCGCGAATCGCGAAGCTTGGAGCCCCTGCGCAAAACCGGCGACATGAGCGGATGTGCTGGTGAGACGGAATGGGAAGGTGATGGCGGGCGGGCGGGGCTCGACCCCGAACGAAGCAGCGGCGCGGTGCAGACAGGGCAGCGGAGCAGCGCAGCAGCTTGGCAGCATAGCAGCGCACGCTTTGCGGCTCGAACGCCGAAAGCAGTAGGGTTTAACGAGTTGCGCTGGTATCATGTGGCAGCGGATGATGGACGTCTCTCACGCGCAGCTGCGCACGACTCAGGTCAAGCGAACACTCGTGCTATCACTCGTTTGCTCTGCTCAACGGAAAGCAGATCAAGAGCGGGAATTGCGAGAGTCAGGGGAGAGGACGCGGAAGCGTCCTCAGCCTGCCGCCGGTGCCTCTGCTCCTCCCCGTCTTCCCTGCACTGGAGCCCAGTGCTCGGTTTGTCAGGACTCTGTGCCAGCTGAGCAGGGCGCCTACAAGGAAAGAGGCGCAGCGAGAGCAGGAGCAACGAGGGGAATGACTCTCGTCGTCTTCCTCGTCGCTTCTCCTCTTCCTTCTTGCTCCCTCTGGCTTCTCTTCTTCCCTTCTCTTTCCCTGGGCTTCTGTCGCTTTCCAGCAAGTAGAAGAGGGGTCCAAAAATTTCCTGGACGCAAAAAGGAGCCCGGAAACCGAGTCGAGGCTCGCGAGACCGACAGGTCGTACTGGGACTCGAACCCAGGTTACGGGTAATATTACGCGCGTTTTTAAACTAGCAATCAAAAACCCGTGTCCTAAAACCACTAGACGATACGACCAATTTGGGGCGTCCGGATCGATCAATTACATGTAGAAGCATACAACTGCCAGAGAGTGTGCCTATTTGGCTGCTAGAGCGCTCAACAAGTCAAGCATCAGGACAGACACCTTGAAGCAGCTGAAGTTGACAAAGAGGAGGAAAAGGGGAAAAGGGGTGCCAGTGTTGGGCAAAGTGGATGTGCGTTCCATTGCCAGCAATGACTCACACCCACCACCATGTACTTCCTTTGCCTGCTCACGCTGTGCACACACTCTTGAGCATGGGCTCAGGTCCAGTCTTGCAGTCTACACTGTCAAGCTTACCGCCTCCTAAGAACAAGCCGGAGTAACAGGGCTGGCTCGGTCTCTGATTGCTCTCCCATCTCCCCAACCCTGCCTTCCTGCCTGCTGCCTGGACAAAGTGCTGGTCTGCAAAATTGAGCGCCGTCTCTTGACAGCGCGTCCTTTGCCTCAGACAGATGCTCTGGCTTTGCTTTGCGTGACTTGAGCTGAAGAGCCAATGAGATGGCGCAGGCAGCACTGCAAAGGTGCCAGTCTGCAACGTGCTTCTCTCCTCTTTCTGACCTCCTGCGCAGATTGCACCGTTCCACCTGGAAGAACATGCTTGGGACCGTCCGGAGCTGTGACTGCGGAATCTCCTCCCCTCACATCTCCCGCGCACACTCTGTCCCGCTCCTTTTCATGAAGGAGAACCGGGATGAGGACATGGACAGAGGAAGACAAGGCTGTGCAGGCTGAGGTCTTGACCTTGCCTGCGGGACAGCGAGGCGGTGCTGTTGCTTCCTCACCCATTGCACCGCTTGCTTGTCTTGCAGGTACGCCCCTCTGTTGTGTTCCGTGGTGACCATAGACTGTATTCCGCACGCATTGCACCGCTTGCTCATCTCACAGCCGGTCTCCTGCTTGTCGCGTCGCCCACGAATTCTTGCACTTTTTACTCATGCTTGTTACGCTCCATGCTTTCCGCTGCGTCAGTAAGCTGCCTTGACCAAGTCTTGTTGTGGAGGTCCCGCACAACGAGGCAGATAGGAGCAGCCTGAACACTTCAGTCACGTCTCGGCAGGATGAATGCAACAAGCTGCAAATTGTCACGAAAGGAAGTTGGCATAACAGAGAACCAAAACTGGTGTACAACGCTCATGCAGAGGAAAGCAGCGCAGTCTACGCCGGGGCGGTCTTGCAGGCGGTGCGAGTTTTGATGCCATCGTCGTTTTGGGTTGGGTAGCGCGCGTCGACGACCTTGTTGATTGAGTTGGCCGTGATGACTACGTCTACAGGCAACCTGATCAGCGGCGTGAGAACACAATAGGCACAAGAAAACGCACGCTCGTCACGACTGGCCGAGAAGACAGGCTCGAGGAGTGCGCGCAGCGGGAGCAGCAATGACATAGTACGCTTCTTGCTCCCGTATTCACGGAGCAGCCTCAGCAGCTGGGCCTGTATAGGATGCAACTCGTCAACGCGGTCCTCAAGATACAACTGGAGTGAGGCAGCGACGCAAGCTGCAGACTCGAGAGTAGTGAGCAGAGCAAAGGGAAATGCAGGCGATGACACGCACCAAACGATTTGAGGTCTTTCTTGAGGGTCTGATACCAGCCATAGACAACATGCAGAAGGCGAATGTTGGTCGACGGGACCGAAGTAGCAGCCGCCTGCCAGGTCCAGGCTCCAGAGCGTCAATCTTGGCTACGAAATCACGGACCAACAAGAAATCAACAAACCAAGAGAGCTTCCACTAGGCCAAGTCGGTTGTACAGCTCTGGAGCATTGTGCGTGTAGAAAATGCCGGTTATTGGCCGTACTTTGTCCTTGCAGGCGGTGAACCCTTGAGGATAGTGCGGCATTTGCCAAGAGAGCGTCTCGACCGCACTCTGAGAAAAGTTGACCTCCATGAAACTAGTCATGCATGGGTCAGCGGTGAATATCCTGCGGGCTGACAAGCAGAAGGCCACGCACATGCCGCAGCACCCGCAGAGGACCTCGCCTGCGATGCGAGGACCGTTGACATCCTGCATGACAAAACCCGCGCGGTTGTTTGCGAGTGGCAAATGTGCGACGGCAGGTTCGCCATTGTTGCCGAGCGGGAGGTAGATGCGGCGCTGGCATTTGCCAGTGCTAAGCAAGGTTGACAGCGTGGGCGTGCAGCGGCAGTGGTGCGTGACGGGCGGTGACAAGGACGAAGAGTGGGGCTTGCTCAAGGGCGAAGGCGAACTGACGAGTTGCCGACCGAGCGGCGAGGGGCGCATGCTTGACTGCCGCATTCCCGCAAGTCAGCTCTCTTGCTGGACAGCTCTTGACCGCCCGATGTAGCGAAAGCGACGCACCGCCAGCTGCTCCTGCCGCGCCTGGTTCTCGACCCGCAGAACCTCCTTGCACGCTTCGATGTAGACCTCTTACGCCTGGACGTTCTTGAGCTTGGAACGTGCGGCAGCAACCTCGGGGACGCTTGAGATAGGGGTGATATTTGTCGCCAAAACTCGCACCGTCTTTGCACGGGCCCGTGCGTCTTGCTCGACTCGGTCGAACTTGCCCGCCCACTCGTGCAGGATGGCGCTGCCGTACGGGAAGATTGAGTAGACGCCCAACTTGTGGTTCGCGTTGTTGGCGTTGATCCCGGACCCGCCGCCGGACAGGTTGGCCGAGCCGTCGTAGACGATGCCGGAGCCATCAGGCAGACAAGCAAAGACCTCCTTCAAATGGTGCGAGATGCGCCCGGCGTACGCGTATGCCGAGACTATGTAGCGTGGGCGTTCGGCGTCGACAACACGGCTCGTGCAGAGGTGGTTCTGGCAGAGAGGACGAAGTCAGCAGCGCAAGCGCACAGATTTCTCACGCGGCGTACCGCAACGATCTTGTTTGCCTTGACAATACGCGGCCAGATCGTCTCCAGGACCTTGCTCAAGCAGCGGAAGAGACCGCTGGCGCCGTTCCTGCGGGGGCAAGGAAACGTCAGTTTGGCCGCCCGTGCACTGCCTTGCAGGAACGCACCGCTCAGCCCAGCAAAGCATGTCACTTGTGACGAGGGTATTCTTGAGGAACGAGTCGGAGGTAGAGAAAATGTCGATAACGAACGAAGAGGAGGACGGGAGGGCTTTCTTGACGAAGTGGAGGTACGGGGCTTCCGTTCCGCCCTATTTGCAGGAATGCCGTCTGGTCAGTGCAAAGCAAGTTGTACTGACGGTGGAGATATACACACTGGGAACTGGCAAAGGATCTTGCCCGTCTGGTCAAGGAGGTCCTGGCCGATCTTCGAGTACACATAGGATGTGCCATCCTCGCTTGGGCGAAGCGTCGGTAGTGGCAAAGGCAGAGGCGTCGGAGATTCGGGGAGAAAGATGCCCGACTCGGAGCGCGCAGCGGTGTCGAGCGAAAGCGCTTCGAGGACCGGCAGGCTGAACCAGCGCCGCTGTAGCTCCGCTTCGTTGCGCGCAAACGGATCGAGCGCTGCATCGTTGACTTTGACCGTCACGGGATTGTCAATCTCAATCTGCAAGGTCTGTGCCGCCGCGTCTGCGTAGCGCTCTGCTGCCGCTTTGGCATAGCGGTCCATTTTGTCCTGAACAGTCAGGCGCGACGTGCCGCATGCGGAGGAGGTACAGATAGAAGACGTCGAGAGGGCGGGCAGCGATGAGTACGGCGCAGGCAAGTACGGCGCGGGCAAGTACGGCGCGGGTGAGTACTGCGCAGGCAAATCGGGCGCAGGCAAGCAACGCGCAGTAGGAGCTGGCGCGGTCAACTTTGCCGTGGGTCCCGCGGTGACGGACGTCAACGAGGTTGACAGGTTCGAGCCCGCAAACGAGTGACATGGGGCAAAAGAACCGAGACGACGGCGTTTGCTTGGAGACTTGGACCCGCCCTGGAGACGGAGCACGACGTGAAGGGTCAAACTCCTTCGGGATGTCATAGCTGGAAAGGGTGCAGGTGTCTTCAAGCTGCCGGCGTGACGGGGCCACTGCAGTGCAGACAGCGCGCCCAGCATGATGCAGACGCGGGCAGTGATACTGGCGCCCGTTGGCGGTACAAGCAGGGAGCAAACAAGGGACGTGCGGGTCCAGACGATTGGCGTGGAGGGGGCCTACATGCACGCAAAGACAACAGGGAACAACAGAACGCCGACCTGGAGACGAAGCAAGCGCGCTTGGGGCAGGGCAAGCGTGTTGCGCGTCTGTTGAGCGAGTGAGGGGCAAAACCAACGAGAGGTCAACAATGGCGACTAGAGTTGGTCTTGCCCACATTGCTTGTGTACGCCTAGACAAGTGCTGGAAGGAACCGTACGCACCTGCTTGTACTTGCTGCCTGCCCAGCGCGTCTTCCTTTGTGCTCTTCTCAGGCTTGTAGCTGCTTGCCGCCGCCTCATCCTTCTCCACCGCGAGCTTGACTCCAGCGCTGAGCCTACCGCTCCTTGCCAGCGCTGCGTTTTGTCAAGTCCGTACAGGTCTTCAGACCTGCCTGCGCACTTGTAAGAACTGTCAGGCGGCATGAGGACGTCGACACCCGATTTCTTCCCGGGATGGCCTGTAGCCAAGTCAACTGCTGCTGGGCTTATAGCACGCCAACGCCTGCTCTGCAGGCCCTGTACCCCTGCTGCCTGGCATTTGCGCAGGATATCGTTGACGTTGTCGTCCTGCCCGGGACAGCTTGGCCCTTGCCCCGCCAGCGCAGACTTGCGCCAAGGCCGCCCACGGACAAGGAAGAAAGAACTCACAGCAACGGTGATGTTGATCAACGCACTTGAGCTTTGTCGAGGGCTCAAGAGGTACGGCAACATCAAGTTTTGCTTGTCTGGTCTGCCACCTTGCAGGGATGCGGCGTGCAGCTTGCTTTGCGTAAAGAACCACAACGTGCATTTGAGCGCACAGCATGTGTCAAGGGGCGCATGTCGGATGCAATATTGCGGAAAGGGGGGGTGGACGACTTCAAGCGTCTTCCCGCTCTCTTTGCCATCACTACTGACCTCTTTTTTAATATATTCTCTGCGTGCTGGCAAGTCTACCGTGTTCTGTCTGCGCGTGATGCTACATTCTGCCAATTGACACAGTGCGTCGCTCCTTTCGGCACATTCGTCGCTTCACAATTGCCCTGTTTGCTTGCTGGGCAAGGCGCTACAGTAGAATCTGCCTACAAGCAAGCCTTTGGGAAGGGTCAAGACCTTGCTTGTAGGCAATTCTTGCTTTCAGAATCTGGAATAGCTCACATTTATTGTGACCGGGAAGGGAATTTGGCTTGCTTGTAGGCAGATCTTGCTTGTAGGTCTCTTGCTTATGTGCAGATTCTACTGTAGCATGGCTCAGCAATGAAAGCAATGGCAGCAAGTGAGCTTGTCAGAACTTGCTCTCCCTCAACAGGCCTGCCTGTGCAAGACAAGGACGAATGCAGCATGGGCTGATACAAGATCTTGCAACGTGGTCTGCAAGAGGTATCTCTGGCCTAGACGATACGACCAATTTGGGGCGTCCGGATCGATCAATTACATGTAGAAGCATACAACTGCCAGAGAGTGTGCCTATTTGGCTGCTAGAGCGCTCAACAAGTCAAGCATCAGGACAGACACCTTGAAGCAGCTGAAGTTGACAAAGAGGAGGAAAAGGGGAAAAGGGGTGCCAGTGTTGGGCAAAGTGGATGTGCGTTCCATTGCCAGCAATGACTCACACCCACCACCATGTACTTCCTTTGCCTGCTCACGCTGTGCACACACTCTTGAGCATGGGCTCAGTTCCAGTCTTGCAGTCTACACTGTCAAGCTTACTGCACCCTGAACTAACGGCAAAGGGTGAGGCTTGGTCGAGGATGAGGCGCTAGATGACTGAGGCTGCGAGAGGTGCACGGAAGCAGCAGAGGTCAAGGCGTCGCGCACGTTTGACTGCGCATACAGACCTTGAATATCAGCAAGGAGGTCACGACAGCAGAGAGAGACAGCATACTTTGCGCCGCTCCTCCCTTGCAGTAGTCTTGGCTGCCTGAAGAGCATGCTGCACGGCCGCAACATTGGGGTCGACCCGTAGAGACAAGAGTACCTGCTTTGCCGCAACAACCTGCAGGCCCTGCAAAAGCGGAGCTTTGACGAGACACGGCTCGTTTGTTTTTTTGCGCAGCTGCAGGTCCCGTTTGGTCTGGTCGAAGGAGGCGAGCCACTTGCAGAGGCGCTCGCTACCGCTTAGAAGGACGGTGAACACTCCGGTCTTGTGGTTGGCGCTGGGAGGCACAGCGTCGAGCGACGAGTTGTCTGGGCCAGCCAATGCCGACGCCAACATGGCCGCATTCGTGCGCCAATAAAAGAGGCACAGCGCGTGCGCAGAAGACACAGAGTACAGCTGCAAAGCACCGGCTCCTCCACCACAGGATGCAAAAACAAACGAGGGGGTGCGGCAAAAGTACTTACCCGTAACGTGGTAGTGCCTGCGCGTCTCGCGAGCCTCGGCTCGGTTTCCGGGCTCCTTTTTGCGTCCAGGAAATTTTTGGACCCCTCTTCTACTTGCTGGAAAGCGACAGAAGCCCAGGGAAAGAGAAGGGAAGAAGAGAAGCCAGAGGGAGCAAGAAGGAAGAGGAGAAGCGAGGAGGAAGAGGACGAGGGGAATGACTCTCGTTGCTCCTGCTCTCGCTGCTCCTCTTTACTCAGCTGGCACAGAGTCCTGACAAAGCAAGCACTGGGTTTCAGCACAGTGTAGATGTGGAGGAGCAGAGGCGTCGGCGGCACGCTTCCGCGTCCGCTTGAACTCCGTCTGCTTGCACTGTTGCGTGCCTAAACAGGCTAGCTCTGCCTTGCTCTTTGTACAACAAACGGTACTGAACAGATACAGAGCAAAGGATGGCACAAGGCTACAGAAGGAGGACAAGCCGCCTGGTGGAGAATGGCCCAGCGGGTGAGCGGGCTTCCTTCCTTCCTTGCGCCCGTTCTCCCGCCTCCGTCTGCGCCTTCTTGCTGCAAATGATCTGTTCTGTCTCTGCAGGGAAGCATGGAACAGTGTTACAAGCCTAGTCACCAAGAGGATCACCCGTCTACATTCCGCGCAGCTCGTCTACTGCCCCACCCTGGCGCCCGCAACAACGCTGCCGAGCGCCGTCCCGCGCAGCTCCTTCCAGAACTGCTCGCGCTCGCGCCGGGCGAGCCGCGACGTGCGCACGAGGCGCTGGAAGCGCCCGGGTGAGGTGCCATGGTGGGCAAAGGATGACGCGGGGAGGTGATGCGCAGGGAGGCGCATCTCGCGGCGAGACAGGTCCGAGGGAGAGGCTAATGAAGAGCCGAGGAGCTGCCGAAGACGCGTGTCAGCGCACTCTGAAAAGAGGTGAGCGGAACGAGACGCACCGAGGCAAACGCCGTGGCGATGAGCGAGTGCACGCGCGTTGTCGGGTGGCTCGTGTCGAACCAGAAGTACTCGTCCATCTGCGCGGCGAGTCAGTCTCTGTACGGAAGCGCGAGAGAGCGCGCAGACGCACTGAGTATCCGCAGTTCTGGATTTCGGACATCTCGGGCAGGTCGACCGCCCACAGGTACTTGGAATACGAGTCGCACCAGCTGCACGCGAAGGAAGCGACGTGTGAGTAAAAGACCGCGTGGCCGCAAACGGAGAACCAGCGCACTTGGTCGAGTTGGCAAAGCCAAAGTCGCCGGGCGCGTCGAGGATCTGCGAGCACTCGAGGTGAGCACTCTGCCAGCACAATCACATAGGGAGTGCGCCGCACCTTGTCAAACTCGGTCCACGTGTCCCACATGGCGACCGACGCCTCCGGCTTGCTCTCGGCAAAGTCGCCGACAAACCGCTTCATGCGGTCGTTCCACGCGACAAAGTTGTCGTAGAACGTGTCGTTGGCGCCCGGGACGGCCGAGAAGACGCGGAGGAGGAGCGGCGAGCGGTGGTACGGCGGGAGGAGGGGCATGAGGAAGTGACGGGCTGCGAGGGGGCAGGATGAGCGTCAGCTTGAGTAGGCGGCCTGCTCTACGTCGCAACAGTCGACCGAGGCTTAAAAACACACCACCGAGAGCATACAGCCGCTCCATGCCAGTCGACAGCTGGTCAAACGTCGACTCGAGGAGCGGGGGAAACTCTTCGCCCCGCTTCCACGTGATCTCGATATCGTTGATGCCGAACCAGACAGCTACAAGGGAGACGACTGTCAGCGGGACGGGTGAAGTGTAGACCAGAAGGATTGAACGCACTGAACAGCGTCGACTCGCCGTCCCAGGTCGGCCGCGCATTCTCCCCTTCCGTACTCGCCTTGACGAACCACGCCTCGAACTTGTCGATCTCGTCGGCGAATGAGACGTTTGGGTAGCCCACGAGTTCGCGGTCGCCGCCAATGGTCGCACCGCCCTTCCCAAAGTCAAAGACGCGATCGCGGAGCGTTGCAGGTGCTTCGTCAAGCTGAGCGAGGTAGTCGGGCCAGCCTGCAGGGAGAGAGCGTGTGAGTGCCGACTCTGTAGATTGCAGAGGGAGCGAGACGCACTGAGACCACCGGCACTGGTCTGGAACGGCAGGGCGGTCAGCAGGCCTCGACGAGCCACTCAAAAGAGGGGCAGCGCACACTGCGTTTCTGCTCCTGTGGCTTATAGCCAGATGCCGGGTCGTACCCGTTCTGCGAGTACGAGTCACCAAAGGCGAACCTGCGAGGGGCGGCGAGGTCAGCTTCGAGTGACGGCACTTTGCAGCTCGGGAGGACGCGCATGGTCTGCACACGGCTCAAAGGCAGGTTCGGCGCCGCAGTGACCTGCACCACCGAACCCAGGAGCACTGCGGCGGCGACGGCGAGAGAAAGAAGCGACATGGAGGGGCGGACCAGCCTGCCCCGGCGAGAGGTGGACGCAGCCAGCATGATCTGTATGCTCGCCTGCGAGTGCAACGACTCGGACAAGGAGAGACGGTAGCGACCGAAGCGACAGAGCAGACCTAGGGCAGGGAGAGCAGCGGGATGAGCAGCGCGCATGAGTCGCCAGGGCAAGCACGCCTGGCCAGAGACGCCTTGATCGACGCAGCCTAGCCTGTCGCCGGGCCTGCATGAGGTCCGCGCGACGCTGCATTCGGAGACGAAGGCTCCTTTCCTCTTCCGGGAGAGGGCGGGTCGAGAAGCGATGCAGGCCTCGAGCGCATCCGCGTCGTCGGGCTCACAGTCCGCGGCGCCAGCTAGACCGATTGTGCATGCGGGCGATGCGAGAATGAGGTGACATCGAGCGGGAGACGGGAGCGGAAGAAGCGGAACAGCCGCGGTCGAGAGATGAGGAATATCGCCGCCTACACTCGTACATCCTGGCGTGCTGTGCGACTCGATCGCACTCGTTCCAGACTCTCTTGAGCACGGTCTTTCACGATAGACCGCCTTCTGAGCAGTTGTCGGCGAGGGCACCGCGACTTCGCCGTGTGCCGGCCCCGCATCGCCATCGTCCGCCTCGTCCGCTCACAACGCTCTGCTGCGTTACTCTGGAGCGTGTCCACTATGAGCAGCACCGACAGTGACGCTCAGGTCAACGACCGCCTCGTCCGCGTGCGTCCTACCCGCGCTACGTCCTCATCATCGAATGTCTACCCCGGATCACGCTCAACTCCTGCGCACCGTCGAGCGAGTCACGGCTGACAAGGACCTGCTTGCACACACACAGGCAGCCCTCGCAGACCCCGCAATCACCATTCCCGGATTTGACAGCTCGCGCGTCTTTGCCCTCATCTCGGTCGTCCTCTCGAGCCCCTCGTCGCCTCGCAAGCGCCTCTTGCGCGCCATCAAGACAGTCTACCTCTTCCAGATCGACAATGACAAGGGCGAGACGGGGACGTGGTGGCTCGACATGAGGGTGCGTCTCGACGAAGGGCTCCTCTAGCAGGCGGATTCACCAGCTGACGATTTACCCTCTTGCTTACGGTGCGCAGAAGAAGGGGCGGCTGGGCAAGTTGGCACCAGGGCAGAAGGCGCCGCTCAAACCGGACGTCATCGTCAAGATCAGCGACCGCGACTTTGTCGGTCTCGCGACGGGCAGGGTGCGTAGTCTGCGACAGTGCAGCACAGTCACCGTCTCACAGGACACAAGCCGCTGTCATCTGCACGTGGTACTTACTGAGTCGGGCGCTTTCGCAGCTTACACCGCAAAAGCTGTTCGCCGCAAAGGTTCGTTCACCAAATCGCTGCGCTCCTCTTCCGTCAAACCAAGCTGACTTGGCACTCTGCACCCATTGCTCTCCTTTCTTGAGTACCCGATTCTGTGTCGCAAACAGCGCCTCACCATTCGCGGCGACCTCGACCGCGCCCTGTCGGCTCTTCGCGTCCTGTCGCAAGAGCGCGAGAAGCTCGAGACGCTCGCCGGGCCGGCGCAGCGTGACCCGCAGCGCGAGAAGGGCGTCTGGGCCGAGTACAAGCCACCGACAGGAGGCGTTGTGAGCCAGGTTAAAGAGACGGTCGAGGAGGGGGTCGAGCGGATCAAGGCCAAGCTGTGAGGGCGCGAGTAGGCCGAGCGACCGTTGTATCCCGTTTCTTCCCTGTGTACCGCGTCTCTCCTTTCCTGTCGTATGCATTCCAGCCTTGACATCAGTACATCGCCTGTCGCCTGCTCGTTGGTCGTCTTTGCTCCGCTGCGGACTTTTGCTCTCCTAGGACCTCTGCTCTCCCTGCTTGCCCTTCTCTGCATGTGCGCTTCGCTACTGTAGTGCACGAATGATCGAGCGAGTAATATTGCTATACTAGTCGACTTCCACGACTTCGGCCTTCTTTGCTGCCTGTGGCACGCTCTTCGCATCCTTCTTCTCGTCGCCCGCCTTCCCCGCTGCGCCCTTCTTGCTCACCACCTTGAAGAACCCCTCCAACGCGCCCTTCTTCATGCCCTCGTCAATCACGCCCTTGGCCTTGGTCTTCTTCGGCGCGCCGTCCCCCTCGCCCTTTTCCTTCTTGACGCCGACCTCGCACGCCCGCAGGAGCACGTCAAACTCGTCGCGCGGAATGATCCCGCCCGTCGCCTCGCGGTGCCCGCGCGCAAAGTCCTCGCCGACGCGCGCCGACCACCCGGGCGAGAGCGCGTCGCACTGCGGTGCGAGCGAGCGCAGGAACGCGATGAGGTCGACGGGGGACGAGGTGTCGCGTCGAGGAGCGCGGCACGAGAAGTGCACGAAGCCGGGCGTGTATCCCGTGTTAGCGCACTGCGGTCACGTGGTCAGAAGGACAAGTTAGCCAGGCCATGTGAGCGCGAGGCGAGTGGGTTGGGAACGCACCATGACGCAGATGAGCGTCTTGGCCTTGCGAAGCGTGCCCGTCCAGCGGGTCGCAATCACAGGGTGGACTGCGGAATGCGGAGCGGGAAATGAGCGGAGAGGCGTAAGTTGCGCTTTGACGTGATACCAGCAAGAGCGGGACGCACTCTGGTAGCCCGAGTCGACGGTGACGACGGCGATTTTCCCGTCCTTGCTGAAGACGGGCGGCGCGCCCTGCCACCTGCTCGTCTCTGCGCTCGTCCGCTCCTTGGCCTCGAGCAGCTTGTCGTCCTCGAGCACTCGCCTGAGCCTGCCCTTTGCGCCCGCCCCCTCCTCGGCATCTACCGCCGCCCACAGCGCCTCGTACGCCGCCTGAACGCAAAATTCGGGCGTGCGCCGCGGCGCATTGATGAGCGCGACGGCCTTGCTCAGCGCACTCTTGGTCACAGCCTTCTCGACGGGCGCGAGGCTCGCGGGCCAGGGCTCGTCTGGGGCGCCGAACTTCACTTTGCCGCTGCCGAGGTCGCCGTAGACGCCGACGAGGGCGGCGAGACCTGCCGAGGACGAGCCGCGGAGCGAGGGGACGAGTTCGGCGCAGAGGTGGTACGTCAGGATGGACGTCGTCGCGACGGGGAGCGAGTGGCACGCAGTCAGGACTTGGGCGTCGTCGGGAAAGGTCGTCGAGAGGTGGTGGTCGATGATGAGCGTCTTGCGCGGATTCGACGGGTCGTCGCCGGTTGGAATGAGCGCTGGACCGGGGCGCGAGCCCTGGTCGAGCACGATACAGCGTGTCGTACCACCACGAGAGGGGAAAGTACCCAGCATGTCTGACTGGGCGGCCGGGGCATGGATGTTGAGCGAGCGCGGGAGGTGATAGATCGAGACGAGGTTGGGTGGATGTTCGAGGGCGCGGAGGGCGAGCGAGAGTACGGCGGCGGACGACAGTCCGTCAGCGTCCTTGTCGGGACAGATCAAGACTGGCGAGGCAACCGTCAGCCTGAGACAAGCGCAGTAGAGCATGCAGCAGACGCACTTGGGTGTTTCCCCTCGACGGCCTCGCGGATCCACGCCTTGGCCTCGTCCATCTGCGACCGCGGTGCCGGCCAGTCCTTCCACCTGCCTCGCCCTGCAGCATCCTGACTTGGAGACGCCGCTGGCGAGGACGAGCGCGCGCGCTTCCTTGCTGGACTGGCGGAAGCAGGTGCGAGAGACGGCGAGGCGGCGCGTTTGGGCATGGCAGCAAGCGAGCGGGTTGCAGGACGCAGTAGCACTAGTCGGTGAGCTGCTCTCGAGGGCAGCAGCAGGCTCATGCAGGACGGCAGGAAGAGGCCGGTCGACGGCAGCGCAGACAATGACGCTGGGCGATCTGGAGATGTCTGGCCTCCCCTGAGCTGAACGCGGGGCGCACCTTGTCGACGTGTTCGGCCACCTCATCGTCTTCTCCAGACCGTCGATCCGTCGTCGCCGGACTTCGCAGGCGGTGCAGCTTCCGCTCGAGCGGCTGCCCTCCGGACTTCGCCCTCGAGGCTCCCGCGCCTCGCACGTCGCCTGCTCGCGCTTTGCTCCTCTCCATCCGCCTCGCCGCTCTGCCGCCTGGCCCGCATCGGCGCACCACTTTGCTCGTTCCGCGTGCAGACTGTGCGACACCATGCAGCCGCCCGCGACCGCCGCGCTCGAGCTCGATCCCGCCCTCGCCGCGCTCGCAGCGGCCACCGTCTCGGACGCCGCGCGCGGGCTGTACACGCCCGAGCAGCTCGCGCAGCTCACGCGCCTCGACGACGCCGCGACCCGCCTGCACTTTGGCGACCACGCCGCGAGCGTCGCCGTCGGCGTCACGAGCGGCATTCCCGTGCAGGGCGTGCCCGGTCCGCACCCTGGAGCGCTCGTCGGGACGGGACCAGGAGGAGGAGGAGGGGGACTGCCGGCGCAGGCGACGACGAGCAACGGCTTTGCGCCGCCCGCCCAGCCGTCCGCCGGGCAAGGCGGGCTACAGCACTCGGTCCCGATTGCGCCAGACGGCGAGCTGCCCGGGCAGCAAAAGTCGCAGGCCGGGCCCGTGTCGACCAAGGACATGACGCCCGCCGAGAAGGCCGCCAACCGCAAGGAGCGGAACCGCCTCGCGGCGCAGCGCAGCCGCGACAAGCGCCAGGCCGAGTTTGACAAGCTGCGCGGAGAGTGCGACGAGGCGCTCGAAGAGGTCAAATCGCTCAAGCTGCGCGTCCACGAGCTCGAGAACCTCGTGCGCTCGCTGCCCGGAGGCGCGGCGCACCTCCCGCCGCCCGCCGTGCCGTCAGAAGCGGTGCGTTGCGGCGTGTCTGCCAGCTGCTCGTTGTGCGACTCACGCTCCGCCCGCCTCACAGGAACTGCAGCAATTCGCGCGATGACCCGTCGTCTCTCTTTCTCCCTCTTGCTTTACCCCCTCTTTCAAGACAGCATCTGGTGTTTGTCGCTCTGTTCATACCCGCTTGTAGTGCCGCAGTACCCCTCTTCGCCGCCCACTTGTTGTCTCAGAAGAAGAAGCTCAAAAGGCGCAATCCAGCTTGTTTACCTGGAGCGTAAGATCTGGTCAGATTACGCGAGCCTGGGGTAATTCGCCGCACTGCGTTGCAAAGATAGTCTCGATCAGATTCCGCCGCCGCGTCGGACGCGGCGGTGCGGCGAGTTTCCCGCTTACGCTTCTGCTCGGCAGCGGTCTCGCTGCCTCTCCCGCTCTCGCCTGACTCGCGTGTGGATGCTCTCTGGCTTCTCGAGGCGCACTGTCGTTGCTGCTTGCCTTGCTGCCCTGGCTTCGCTCTTCCTTGCGCGCTCGCCCTCGCTCCTCCGCCTCCGCGCCCCACTTCCCGCGAACCGCGGCTTCATCACGACGGCGCGTACGATGGCTCAGGCTGCACAGAACAAGAACGTCGTCGTCGCAGGCGGGTCCTACGTCGGTCTCGCAGTCGCAAAAGAGCTGGTCGATAGCCTCCCGAAGGACTACACCGTCTCGGTCCTCGAGCAGAACAGCCACTTTGGGCACTTGTGCGTCCCTCTCACTCTTTGTGCAGTGACCATGAAGCCGCGCTGACCCAGCCCCTCCCCTCCGTCCGCCCGTCCTCCCGCAGGTTCGCCTACCCGCGGTTCGCCATCTCTCCCGGCTCGGAGCACAAGGCCTTTGTCCCCTACGCCCACCTCGACAGCTCGATGCTCCCCTCGCCGCACCGCGTCGTCCGCGCGCGCGCCGTCGCGCTCGACCCTGCGCGCCGGACGGTGCAGCTCGCCGACGGCGGCGAGCTGGGCTACGAGGCGCTCGTCGTCGCGACGGGGACCAAGCTGAGCCCGCCCGGGACGATGCCCGGCGGTGGGGACAAGAAGGACGGGGTCGAGTACCTCAGGAGCATACAGGGCAAGCTCAAGGCTGCGGACGAGATTGTCATCATCGGCGGCGGCGCCGTCGGAGTTCGTGCGTTCGATTCGCTCTCGCCTTTTCTCCGGCGTCCGTTCTGTCACTCATGCCATTGCGCTCACCCGCAGAGATGGCCTGCGACCTGGCGATCCTGTACCCGGCCAAACGCGGGCACATCACGCTGATCCAGTCGCGCCGCCTCATGCCTCGCTTCCACCCTCAGCTGCACGACATCGTCTCGAAGCGCTTCGCCGAGCTCGGCGTCAACACCATCACGGGCGTCCGAGCCGAGGTGCCTGAGGGTGGGTACGAGAGGCTGAATGAGCAGGGCGGTGGCGAGATTGTCCTCAAGGATGGTCGGCGGATCAAGGCGGACTACGTTGTGCGTGCATCTACGCCCCCAGTCGACACACCGGCGCTCGCTCACCCTTATGACCCGCACAGGTCCACGCGCTCGGCCAGACGCCCAACTCGCAGCTCGTCGCCTCGTCGCTTCCGTCGGCCGTCAACCCATCCGGCTTCATCCGCGTCCTGCCCTCTCTCGTCATCGCGCCAACCTCGTCGGACGAGTCGGCGCAAGTGCAGAGCCGGATCTACGCCGTCGGCGACATTGCCGACTCTGGCGCGCCCAAGGCCGCCCGCCCGGCGATGCAGCACGCGGCCGTCGTCGCGCGCAACATCGCCAAGGTCCTCTCGTCGTCGTCCGACGAGCTCGAGACGATCACCAACTCGCCGGGCGCGATCCACCTCACGCTCGGGGTCGTTGAGAGCATCATTTTCCGCAACCCGCGATCCGACGGCGTGGACGAGCAGGGCGAGCCGCGGTGGGTCGGCGAGCCCGAGGTGATGTGGAAGGACGACGGGAAGGAGGACATGGGGATCGAGGGCGTGTGGGCGAGGAGGCTGCCGGGCTTGAAGGCGACGGCCGAGATGTACCACTTGTAGACTGGGTTCTCGGGTTCGCACGGTTGTATCGTCGGCTGTCTTTCGATTCTCTCGCACGGGTCGAGCCCTGCTGGACAGTGCACGTAGCTGGGAGCTAGAACAAGCTGCAGGAAGGCAGAGCAGCGAGCAAGATGCGAGCGCTCGCGCCTGCTTCCAGTCCGGATCGCAACATTTGAGCTCCCGCAGGTTGCGCCGTTCCCCGCGCCCTTGCATGCTCGCGAGCCGGCTCTTGCTGCGCCGGATAGCTCTTGCACAGCTCACCAAGCCCTCCCTCGCCCTGTGCGCCCTCCCCGCGCTGCGTACGACTCGCCCCGACTTCATCGCTCGCGGCTCCTTCTCGACCAACATGAGCAGCGCACAGCCCGCTGGGAATCAAGCGCCGCCGGTAGACGCCTCGAAGATGCAGGTGGACCAGCCTGAGACCTCAACAGACGCGGCACCGGCTGTTGCGGACAAGAAGCAGGACGACGGTGAGCTCGTGGGCACCCTCTGCTGGCAGCTCTCGCTGGTCTGCAAGCTTGAGTCGGTGTATTGACGCTCGATCCATTGCTTGTTCGCAGCACCCGCAGTGCCCGAAGGCTTCGTCCCATACTCCGAAGCGACCACCTCGATCCTCTTCGCCGCGCCCCCCGAGTCCTCGTCTGCAACGACCGCGCCCGTCTTCCTCAACCCCGTGCAGCAGTACAACCGCGACCTCTCGGTCGTCGCGATCCGCACGTGGAGCGAGGCGCGGCAGCGCGAGAAGCGCGCGTACTGGGAGGAGGGGCTCCGGCGCAAGCGCGAGCGGAAGCGCGCGCGCGAGGACAAGGGCGGCGAGGCCAAGAAGCGCAAGGGCGGCGAGGGCGAGGCGGTCAGGACAGAGGGCGAAAAGGCGGCAGAGGTGACGACAGAGGACAAGGTGTGTCTCCCTCTGCTGCTGCACGGCCGATTCAGCTCGCTGACGGCGGTGCACACGCGCAGGCGCCAGAAGGTGCCGAGCCTCAAGCAACGACAACAGGAGAGCCCGCGGATGCACCAGCGCCGAAGGTTCCTGTCTACAAGTTCAGCCTTCTCGAGGCGCTCTCTGCGACCGGTCTCCGCGCGATCCGCTACGCAAAGGAGCTGCCGCTACTTCGGTGCGCGCTGCACCTCCCGGCTTCTCTGCGACGACTGACTCAAGTGCTTTCCTCGCAGCTACGTTGTCGCGAACGACCTCTCCGCCGGCGCGGTCGAGGACATCCGCCGCAACGTCGCCTTCAACGGCCTTGCGCCGAAGGGCGTGCTCTCGCTGCCCGGGACCGAGGGTCTCAAGGAGGAGGACGTCAAGCCGTCGGGCGCGAGGAGCAAGGCCGACATTGACGAGGCGAGGCTCGGCAAGGTGCGCGTCAACGAGGGCGATGCCTGGTGCGTCAAGCTGGCCCCCGCCGAGTGGCGACTATCTGGCCATTCACTGAACGCTGTGACCTTGATCACCTACAGTGTCTACATGTACCAGCACCGGAAAGAGGAGGACCGCTTCGACTGCATCGATCTCGATCCCTACGGCTCGGCCGTGCCCTTCCTCGATGCCGCCATGAACGCCATCGCCGATGGCGGTGCGCCCTGCTCTCATACTCGGGCCAGCTCGCTGTGCTGACCAAGTTGCGCGGACAGGCCTCATGTGCGTTACCTGCACGGACATGGGCGTGCTTGCCGGACACAACTATCCCGAAAAGGCGTACGTCTGCATTCGCCTGCTGCTTTTTCCTGCATCTTTTGCTCACGCGTTCGTTCGTTCAGGTACACGCACTACGGCGGCATCTGCGTCAACGCCGAGTACTCGCACGAAGTCGTGCGTTCTCCCTGCTCTCCCTCATCTCGCTGTTGTGTCAGGGTTGACCACCCCGGGACGATGCACAGGCTCTCCGCCTCGTGCTCAACGCACTTGCTACCACCGCTGCGCGCTACGGCCGCTACATCGAGCCGCAGCTGAGTCTGTCGATTGACTTCTACGTCCGGCTGTTCATTCGCGTGCGGACGGCGCCCAAGGAGGTCAAGGCACTCGCGTCGTGCGTCAGCCCGGCCATGTTGTCTCTCAAAATGTGACATTCCAATTCTCGGCTGACTGTTTCGCGTCGACGTCGCACAGGAAAACCTCGCTCATTTACTACTGCCACTCGTGCCAGACCCCGCACTGGCAGGCGTTTGGCCGCGTGCAGGAAAAGGTCAACGAGAAGAACGGCAACGTCAACATCTCGTACCACGTGCCGGCTGGCCCGCCCGAAGAGGTCAAGGGCGACCGGTGCGGCGAGTGCGGCGGGAAGTTCCACGTAAGTCCGCCTTCGTCTCGCCTTTGCACCCGATCCGACAGTCTCGATGGCGGAGGTGCTGAACCGAGAACCTGCGCGTGACACAGATTGGCGGGCCGATGTGGGCGGCGCCGATCCACAACAAGGACTTTGTCAAGGAGATGCTCGAGCACGTCGAGGCCAACTCGGCCGACTTTGCGACGCACGAGCGCATCAAGGGCATGCTCACTGTGGCTCATGCCGTGCGTCTATCTCACGGCTGATTGATCGAGCGGGCGCGCTGACCGCCTCGCGGGGGCCATCGCAGGAAGCCGAGTCCGCGCTGTACTTTTCGCCGGCAAAGATGGCGAGCCTGTTCAACTCGACGTGCCCGCCTATTTACACCTTTGCGTGCGTCGTACTCACCCCGTCCTGTTTGCGCGTCTAGACCCGCTGACTTGGGTACCCGTTCGCTCGCACGCGCAGCTCGGCGCTCCTCAACGCCGGCTACACCGCCTCGCGCTCGCACGCCGTCGCCGGGTCGATCAAGACGAACGCGCCGCGTACGTTCGTGCACGACGTCGTGCGCGAGTGGATCAAGACGAACCCTGTCAAGATGAGCAACGTCAAGGAGGGGAGCCCGGCCAAGATGCTGCTTGCTCAAGAGCAGAGGTGCGTAGCTCCTTCCCTGCCTTGCATTCGGTACAGGCACTGCACCTGTCTGACAGATGCTCCTCGGAATCGGTTAAGGTGCTGACACATGCCGCCAACCCCCCTGCAGGCACTCCGTCTCGCTCGCGCCGCACCCGGACGTCTCGACCGCGCTGCTCGACAACGTCAAGATTGTGCGCTACCAGATGAACCCGCAGGCGAATTGGGGACCCGCGCGCGCGGCTGTGAGGGGCGCGCCGCCCGCCGGACGGTAGAAGGAGGTGCAACCTTGTGTCGATTGACTTTGTTTCGTACCGCCCGTCCGCACTCGATCGGGATTCTCGCGTGTTTCTCGTACTCTGGCTATCCGTGAGACCCCGTGAGAGCAAGCTGGACGGAGCTAATCTTGGGTCGGAGTGTCGGCAGCAAGGATGCCTCCTGCTTCTGCGCGCAGCCTCGCTCTACCGCATTTGCTTTGCTTTAAAGGCCAAGCTTGCGCTTCTACGAGGTCCCTCTGACTTTTCTGGCTTCCCGCGTGCGCTTGTCGCCCCTCTCTCGCCTCATCAGTTCAACCCCCACTTTGACGAGGTGAGCAAGTCTTCATCAGCCTCTTGTGCCTGGCCAACAGCAGGCGCTGCCGAATTGGATCTTCTTTCGACATGGCGGGCGCTTCTCGCTGCTCAGACTGCCGTCGGGACCTTTGGCGTCGAGGCGAGATCAGTCGAGGGCAGCCGCGGATGTCGCAGCACGGCCGCCGAGGTTCATCCAGCTGCCGAGTAGGCGCGCTTGCATGCTCAAAGCTGACCCTGCAAGTACGGGGTGGAACGAGAACAGCTGAAGCAGTTGATCCTCCTCGCGACTCGACGCTGACCTCGTCTACTCGCTACGACAGCATGGCCGCCCCGAAGCTCCGCATCGCCTACGTTCCCGAGCATTTCGCGTCGCCGCTGCTGCAGCTCGCCGCCAAGGATGACACGATCCAGCTCGTGCCGTGCCCGAGTACGCGCCCCACTTCGCTGCCGTTCCTTCAGGCTCTGTGGTGCTGACCCTGTGCAAACATCTACAGGTGGCACTGGCCAGATCATGAGCGCGATCAAGGCCGGCGAGGTGGACCTTGCTATTGCCCTGACCGAGGTGTGTTCTTCCATCCTCGTCCTCCTTGCCTTCCTGCTGATGCGCTCTCCTCCCTCAGTCTCTCATTGCCGGCATCGCCAAGCAGACGGCCGACTTCAAGCTCATCGGTACCTACGTCACGTCGCCGCTCAACTGGGCCGTCGTCGTTGGGAAGGACACCAAGTACCAGACGCTCGCCGACCTGCGCGGCGAGAAGATTGGCATCTCGCGCATCGGGAGCGGGAGCCAGGTCATGGCGAGCTACATGGCGCTGCGCGAGGGGTGGACGGACGAGGACGGCAATGTCGAGCCGATCCAATTCGAGGGTGCGTGACCGTGGGATCGCCTTGCGTGAGCCGTCTTTAATCTCCCCCGCGAGCAGTCCTCGACACATTTAAGAACCTCCGAGACGGTGTCAATGACGGTCGCGCAGCTGCTTTCATGTGGGAGTGGTTCACCACCAAGCCGTACCTGTCGGAAGTGCGCTTCATCGGCTCGGTCCCGACGCCCTGGCACAGCTGGGCGCTTGTCGCCCCACCCTCAACCACCTCTCCCTCCTCTCCCCTCCTCCCTGTCCTGTCCAACTTCCTGACAAACCTCACCGCGTCGATCCACGCGTTCGACGCGCCCGCGGCGAGGGAGGGCGACTCCAAGGCGTTTGTGCAGAAGCAATTTGGGTACCCGGAGGACGACGTCCAGGCGTGGCTTGACCAGGTCGACTACCCAAAGGGCGATGTTGTCGAGATTGATCGCGTCATGGTGGAGAAGACGCTTCAGTACGTTCTCGGACCCGCTCGCGCGTCGTCCTGACGTCTCGCGCGCCGCCCGACGCTGATCTCGTCTGGCATTCAACGAAAACAGAACCCTCGAGAAGGCTGGCGTTCTCGAGCGCCCGGCAGAAGGATGGGACCTCGAGCGCTTTGTCGACACGGTGGCGAAGCTGCAGTAGACCAAAGAGCCGGCGATGCGTGGGTAGACTCACGCGTGGACGCTTGTCTGAGCCTCGCAATATGCACGTGCTCCGCCCAATATGCTCTCGGAAATCGGGAGCGAGACTCGGAAGCTCTCGAACGAGCAACGTGGTGGGGATGCATTTCCTACAGACGTTCATAGCGATCAAAAGAAAGTTGGAGCTTGTAAGGGGTGGGCTAACGTCTATGCCTTGGATAGTAATTTGAGCGTCTGCTCGAGGGCGAGGCGATCCTCCTTCTTTGCACCCACCCAGTTGCCCGGCGATACTTGATCCCGCAGTACCGCGCGGCCAAAGTCGATGAAGGCGATCGAGGGCTGCGCCGGCTTGAGCCGGGGGCTGTTGGAGGCCGCTGCGGACGCAGGCGGAGGAGCGGCGCCGACCACGCGCAGGCTGGACCGGTGGATGTCGCCGTGCGCGACGCCGAGGCCGTGCAATCTCTCGAGCGCCCGCTGCGGCTCGAGCCTGTCGAGCCAAGGGGATCAACGGCTGTTTCTTAGTGTGAGCATGGGCGTGAGAGGAGTGCGCGACGCACGAATTGAGGAACGGCAAGTCAAATTGCTCGATCGGCAGGCCGCAGTTGGCGGTGCAGATGGCATGCGCAGTCTCGCGAGCGCTGGTCGATCGGAAGTAGCCGACGAACCGAGGAAACAGCGTCGTGGTCGCGCTTGTGCTTGCGCTCGAGGTGCTCGAGTGGTTGGCGGCGACGGCAGACTCGAGGTATTCGAAAGCGGCGGCCTCTGCGAGAAGCTCTTGCAGCGGCTCGTGGCTGTCGTCGACGAAGTAGTCGTCAAAGAGCGGTTTGCCGACGATCGTGTATTGGTACACGACTTTGAGGATGAAGCGCTTGTCGAGCGAGCGATAGACGACCGGCTGGGCGTTCCGCAGCCGGAACAACCGGTCAAACCGGACCTCGGGAAGGGAGTGCACATCGGCCTGGCGCGTCCTGCGTGAGAGCACCACCAGAGAAGTCAAGCGCCTGCGCCAGAACCGGAAGGAGGGAGAGATCACGCACCGCAAGTCGTCGCTGAAAGACGTTCGCATGAAGATCCTCGGCTCGTATTCGAGATCCTCGCGGACGGCAAAGCGCACGACAGAGGCTTGACGCACGTCTTTGAATGCAACCCTGCTGATGGGTGCGGGTGCTTCGAGCGGTACAGCGACAGCATCGGGTCGGGCCGGGGGACGTTTGTGCTGTCGCGACAGGGATGGCCGAGGGTGAGCACGGAGCACAGGACCTGTCAAAGCACTCGTTGCACTCCCGAACTTCTGCGCTACACGGCGCTACGTACCGGGCGAGGGACGGCGTCGTTCTCAAGCGCGCGCAGAACCGGCTTGGTCTCGAGCTTTGGGCGCTTGGTTGGAGGGCCGCTGCCTGGTCCTCCAGCCTCAGCCGGCTCACTGCCACCCTCCTGGTTGACCAACTCGCTCGAGTCGACCGTAGCGATCAAGAGCGCCGCGAGGATGGCCGAGATGCCGTGCTGCTTTGACTCGAGAACGAAGGGAGGAATGAGAGCGACGCCGTCTTGCTCGCCGAGAATGAGCCATTCGCTGCCGTTCGTCAGAACAGCTAGCATACGGTTGATTTGATGCGGCGCAAGGACCTCGACGGCGGCGATCTTCGACTCGATGAGCTGGACGTAGACCTGTCGGATCCGAACATTGAAATGCGGTTGCGACGGAAATCCCGACTGCGCGGTATTGTGCAAGATACAAGGTAGCTATGCGCACCTGCAGGAGTATGTCGTCGTGCTTTGCGCTCCACTTCGACGAGGCGTCCTCGCGCAGACGAGATCCGGCTTTGTAAAAACCCCATTCCCCGGTCACCTTGACTTTCGCGTTCGGCATCGAGACACTTTCTGCAAATATTAGATGTGAGGCTCTGGAGGCACAAGACAAGAAGCTGAAGTGACGGACCAGACTCGGGCCAAACCCACGTGAGCCTGTCGGCATCCTCGATGGTCGAGACGAAGACAGCGAAGCCGTCCTTGTCCAGCACAGTGTCGAGCTTGACTTTGAGCGTGATACGAGGGACCGGCACGTCAACAGGGCAGATCTCGAGGTCGGGGACGGCGGCGTCGTCGCCGGTGGGCTGGGCGAAGAGGACAGGCTTTCCGAGCAAGCGACGGCAGAACGTCGCAATGCGCGACCCGTAGATCAGCTTGAGCACTCCGGTCAGCTCGGCCTCGCTGCGATAGATGAACGCGTTGCCGTCATCGCTGTGCAGCGGATCATCGGGGACGACGACGGGTGGGGGAAAGGCGAACGGCGTCTCGGCGAGAAGGTCGCGCTCGTTGCAGAGGTCCACAACAGCAGCCAGGACGTCCTTGAGGTAGGCAGGGTCCATGGTTGCGACCCTGCGGAGTCTGCGATGAGGGGGGAGCGCGGTGCCAGAAGAGTGCACAGCGCCGCGAGTCTCGACGCGGGGCTCAGGCTCGTGATGCCTTCTCGATGCAGTGCTCGACCGGTGGAAGCAGGGCACGCTCGAGGCGGTGCGGAGCGACGAGAAGGCGGCGCTCAAACCGAAGAGCTGGTGCGCGGAAGGCAGAGGGCGGGCGAGCAGCACATGCGGGACGGGCGCAGACATGGAGGGGCAAGCAGCTAGGAGGGCGCTCACAAGGATCGCGCGCGAGGACAGCCGAGTCGCACGTCCGAGTATAAGTGGAAGTCGGGGCGGAGAGCGGAGAGCGGCAGCTGGCAACGTCTCGCTTGGCACCGACGCTAACTTTGTCTAGTTCCACCAGAACAGAACCCTCGAGGCAGCTGGCGTGCTTGAGCGTCCGGCAGAAGAATGGGACCTCGAGCGCTCTGTCGAGAGTGGCGAAGCTGCTGTAGACCAGAGAACGGGCAATATAAGGATACACTCACGCTCGGACGCTTTGTCTGAGCCTCACACAAAAAGCACGTGTTCTACACGGTCGCTCCCAGGACACTAAAATCAGCTGCTCTCCAGCGACAAACGTGGATGGGATGCTTTCCAACAGACGTTCATCGCGATCAACGAGAAAGTTGGGCTTGCGAGGGTTGACAGACGCCTATGCCTTGAGCAGTGTCCTGAGCGTTCGGCTGAGAGCGTCGCGATCTTCCTTCTTTGCACCTTCCCACGCGCGTGGCGACACTTGATCCCGCAGTACCGCGCGGCCAAAGTCGATGAAGGCAATCGAGGGCTGCGCCGGCTCAAACCGGGGACTGTTGGAGGCCGCTGAGGGCGCAGGCGAAGGAGCGGCGCCGACGACGCGCAGGTTGGAGCGGTGGATGTCGCCGTGCGCGACGCCGAGGTCGTGCAGTTTCTCGAGCGCCCGCTGCGGCTCGAGCCTGTCGGAGTCAAAGGGTCAACGGCTGTTTCTCAGTGTGAGCATGGGAGTGAGAGGAGTGCGCGACGCACGAAGCGAGGAACGGCAGGTCAAACTGCTCGATCGGCAGGCCGCACTTCGCGGTGCAAATGGCATGCCTGCGCCAGCGACCGGACGCCTGGAAGTAGCCAACGAAAGACGGGAAAAGAGTCGCGCTCGCGCTCGGGTCGTCAGCGGCGGCGGCGGCCGACTCGAGGTGCTCGTACGCAGCGGCCTCAACGAGCAGCTCGTGCAGGGCCTCGTGGCTGTCGTCGCGGAAGAAGCTGTCCAAAGGCGGCTCGCTTTCCTCGACGTACTGGTTGACGACCTTGAGGACTAATTGGCCATCGAGCGAAGAGAAGAGAACCGGCTGTCGCCAGTTGAGCGGGTAGATCTTGGTGAATTTGATCTCGGGCGCATGCTCGAAGGTGAAGGCGAGCAGCTCGCGCGAGCTGTACGTTGGTGGTCAGCATCGGCGGTGATCGCACAGGCAGAGATCGTCGACGGGTCACGCACATCGACTGCTCGTTCGCGCGTAATCTTCTCCAAAGCAGTCGTTCGATTTGGACCTCGCGCAAGTCGAAACTCAAGGCGGAGGCGCGGCGCGCTTCTTCGATTGAGACGACCGTGTACACAGGTCGTTCAGGTACGGAGGGTGAGATCGGGACCGGGACGAGTGGAGCAAGTTGACCCTGTCCGGCGAAGGCAGTACAACGGAATAGAGCAGGAAAATTCAGCTGGACGTTACAGCCGGATTGCCAGCTACTGCAAACGCACGGGACGAGGTACGACATCGTCCTTGAGGTTGCGCAGCACCGGCCTCGGCTCGCCCTTCTGACGTTTCGGTCCGGGTTCACCTGTCGATCCTCCCGCACCGGCGTGCTCGTCTTTTGCCTTACGCTCGCCTTCGGTCATCTGAGTCGTGTACGTCTCGTCGTCGTCTTTTCGGTAGATAGACATGGCCAGAAAGAGAGCCACGATGAGGGCCGAGACCGCGTGCTGCGCTCCGTCCAGAAGGAAAGGCGGGATGAGAGCGGTCCCGTCCTTTTCGCCGAAGATGAGCCAGTGGCGGCCGTTGGTCAAGAGCACGAGCGAGCGGTCGAGCTGGACGGGCGAGAGGTGCTTGGCGCCGGCAATCTTGTTCTTGGCAAGCTGGCAGTAGAGCTGTAAGGCCGAGGACGTGGATATCAGGTGACGGTTACATGTGTGCAGACATCGTCAAAGGTCAGACTGCGTACCTGGAACAGCACCTCGTCGAGCGTCGCAGACCAGCCTTCTTCAGTGTCCCGCAGACGCTCGTTGCCGGCGTAGACACCCCACCGCTCTGTGACCCTCTTCTTCGGACCAGAGTCATCTGGCAACGAAAGGGTGACTCCTTGTACGCAGTGCACATGGCGTCGCAGGACTCACCTATGCCCGGCCAGATGAAGCGGAGCTCGCCGTGCTTCGACAAGACCGAGACGATGAGCTCGAGGTCGGCCTCGCTCAGGACCGTCGCCACGTTGATCTCGAGCAAAAGACGGGGCAGCGGGCTACTCGCAAGGCACAGCTCGAGATCGCTCGCCTCATCGAGGGGAAAGTCGAAGAGGACCTGGGTACCAATCATCCGGCGGCAGAAGCAAACAAGCCGTGGTCCCAAGATTTGCTTGAGCACAGATGTAAGGCCCGTCTCGTTCCTGTAAAGCAGGAGAAAGCTCTGGTCGTCCTGAGTAGGATCGGTGGTCGAGGATGGCTCTGGAAGCGAGAACGGGGCGTCTTGGTCGACGAGGTCTCGCAGCCCTGCCTCGGAATCGCAGCTCAGGAAGACAGCCTTCAAGTAGTCGTCGTCCATCTGCACGAGCCTGTGCAAGGTGTTCTCGCTGAAAGCTTCGACCTCGCCCACTGTCGGCGGGCGGGACGAGACTGGCTGGCTGGGCGGGCCGACCTCTGCGATCTGGGTACGGCTCTGCACGGGCACAGACTCATGATACACCGGCAAGGCGGATGCGGTCCTGAGCGAGTCGAACGCGGCGCGATAGCCCTGTCCGATCACGCACGACGGCGGGACTGCGCGCAGCTCGGCGGGTGCAGGCATGATTAGGCAATCAAGCAACTCGCAGCGGACTGGGCAGGCGCTGCTGGACGGGCTACCTCGGTGCGGCACAAGAGCGAGGTGTGGGCAAGGTGTGGGCGAGCAAACGCGAAGATCGCCACGTGCACCGGCGCGCTGTGGGCGTGCGGGGGCCTGGCTGGAAAGACGCGTTCACGCTCTTCGGCGAGCGTACGGGGCGCTTCTGTGCGAAACTTAGGCGCGGGTGAAAAGGAGAGGAAGAGGGGGACGACGACGCGGAAGCAACGCAGCTTTTGCTTCTGGCCGCGAGCCAGATGCAGAGCTAGGTATACTCAGGGAGACAGAACAGACGCGCAGGACATCCTTACACTCCATTCGGCGCTTCTACGAGCCGCTCGTGACTTCGCCGCCCGCCCGCCCGCTGTCAACCCCGTCGCGACTTTCACCGCGTTCGTCCGCTGTCGGGCTCTGCTGAGCGATGGAGGCGCCAGAAGAGGACGCAGAGGTGCGCATTGCCGCCACGCACTCGCCACCTCGCCCGCGCCTCGCACCTGCTCGCGCGCTCACTCGACTTGGCCTCTGCAGTTCCTCTCGCTCGCCGCCCCCGTCCAGGGCGTCACCGTCCGCCTGAGCCCGCCCTTTGACTTTGATGGCGAGCCACACGCAGAGCCGGGCACCCTCCTCGCCGTCTCGAACGAGTGGGGCGTCGCCGTCGCGGCGTGCAGCTCCGGAGGTCAGTCGACAACCCGACAGCGAGCCCAGCCTCACGCCGTGGGGGCCGCACCCTTGCCCAAAAGGGTCAGTGCAGTGCTCACAGACACTGACTCGGTCGCGAGCGCACCGCAGGCTTTGCTCTCTTCTCGCTCGCCGACCTCCGCTCGACCATCCGCAATGCCTCGCCGCACTCGACCCCGCAGCTAGACCCGAAGCTCGCAGTGCCCACCAGTGCACCCGTAGACTTTCTCCGCTATGCCATGGGCGACAAGCTCGTCGTGGCCGGGCTCAGAGACGGGTCCATCAACGTCTGGCGGCTCAAGTCACTCGTCCAGGGTGATGTGCGTCACGGCTCTGCACTGTACTGTCGCGATCCCCAGCGCACTGACCACCTTGGACACAGGCGACACCGTTGCGGACCCTTCCTGCCGTCGCGCCGGGACCTCTCCTCGACCTGTGTCCGAACCCAGCCCCCGACTCTCCTCTCCTCGCCGTCGTCTCGCCCTCGGCCCCGCTCACCATCTTCAACCTCGAGACGTCCTCGGTGCACTCGACCTTCCCCGCCTCGCCCGACGGCGCCCCGACCGCCGCCTGCTGGTCCGTCAAGGGCAAGCAGCTCGCCGTCGGCACCGCGTCCGGCACCATCCTGCAGTACACGCCCGAGGGCGACCAGAAAGCGCGCCTCGCCCGCCCCGCCGACCTCGCCCTCGAGCCCGGAGCGGCCCCCTTCGAGGTGCGCGCGCTCGAGTGGCTCGAGAACCTCGTCTTCCTCGCGACGTACGCGCGCCCCCGGCGCGCAGACGACCCGCAGCACGAAGACGAGCTGTTTGTGCTCACGCGCGGCGGCGGCGGCGGCGGCGGGGACGCCGCGGTGCACGAGGTCAAGTTTGCGGACCCGGTGCCGCCGTTTGGCATGATGGGCCGGCAGGGGAGGCGCTGGGTTGGGCGGTTCAAGAACTGGTGCGCTCGCTCTCGGCTCCTCTCACCACGATCTACACCTCAGGCGCTGATCCGATACCCTGCTGCGCCTAGGGAGCCGTTCAAGCACCTCCTCTTCATGGCGAACG
The DNA here is from genome assembly GCF_050403205.1 of Rhodotorula paludigena. Lineage (NCBI taxonomy): Eukaryota > Fungi > Basidiomycota > Microbotryomycetes > Sporidiobolales > Sporidiobolaceae > Rhodotorula > Rhodotorula paludigena. The sequence continues at coordinate 103,466 of NW_027481419.1, read as the reverse complement.
CGCCCTCGGGCGACATTGGCGTCCTCGCACAGTCTACCTCGCCGTCGAGCACCTCGGGCTGGGCGACCCTCTCGCTCCCCGAGACGTCGCGTCCGACGCTCCCGCTCGGCGAGGCCGGCGAGGACGTCTGCCCGCTCGGCCTCGAGCTCGATCTCTCTGCTCCGTCGAGCGACGGCGAGAGCAAGCCCGCCGTACTCGTCTACACGAGCCAGGGCGTCCTCGCGTACTGGCGCGTCGACAACGAAAAGGCACCTGCGTACGAGTTCATGGTGACTAGCCGCGACATCCTCACGCAGGAGGGCGACGTGCCCGCCGCAGCTCCGTCCCCTGCGCCCGCGCCCGCCGCATCCGCGCCGAGCGCATTCAGCGCCTTCTCGTCCCCCTCGCCTGCGCCCGCGTTTGGCGCGACCTCCGCTGCGATCCCCTCGTTCGGCACGCCCGCCGCTTCTCCCTTCGGCGCCTCGTCGAACCCCTCCGCCGCGCCCGCATTCGGCTCGACCTCGTCCTTTGGCTTCGGCTCCGGCGCCGGCCTCTCCAAGCCCAGCACCGCAGCGCCGTCCTCGCCTTTTGGCGCGCCGAGCACTCCTTCTTCGGGCGGCGCAGGCGGTTTCGCCGCCGTGCCCTCGACCGGCGGCTTTGCCTCGTTCGGCGGCTCGACCGGCTTTGGCGGCGCAGCTGCCGGGGCGGCGGCGAAACCGAGTGGCGCGAGCCCGTTCGGATCGGGAAGCGCGTTCGGGACCGGAGGCGCGTTCGGGTCGACGGCGCCGACGAGCAGTGGAGGTGGGTTTGCAGCATTTGGCGGCGTCGGCGGTGGCGCGGGCACGACAGGCGGGTTTGGCGCATTCGGCGGCGGCGGCGGCGGCGCAGGGGCAGCAAAGAGCGTCTTTGGCGCCGGCGGTGGCTCGTCCGGCACGGGCGGCTTCTCGTTCGCGCCCTCGTCGTCGTCGAGCAAGCCCGCTGCCTCGGCGGCGTTTGCTGCTGCCCGTCTGCGCGGGGACGACTCGGACGCCGAGGACGACGGGATGGCCGCCGAGGACGGCGCTGGACCTGGCGGGTCGAGGGCCGACGAGCCGCCTGACCTCGAGCCGACGCGCACGGGGCTCGACCTCGCGCAGAGCATGCGCGAGGCAGAGCTCGCCAACAAGCAGAAACAGCAGCAGACGGGGGGCAGCGCTGGGCCCGACGGACTCAGCTTTGGCGGGTTCGGGCTCGGAGGACCGGGCGCGGAGGGGAAGGAGGGCAGCGGCGCGTTTGGGAGCTTCACGGCGCCGCCGCCGTCTGCCGCTTCTCCTGCGGCTTCGTCGACGTCGGCGTCGGCGTCGTCGCCGTTCGGCGCGAGCACGTCGGGCTTCTCGTTCGGTCAGCAGCAGCAGCAGCAGCAATCGAAGGATGCCCCGACTCCCGCCACTTCCGCTGCGGAAGTGCCCAAGCCCGCTTTCGGCTTTGGCGCGTTCGCCGCGCCCTCGCCCGCCACCCCCGCTGCTGCGCCCAAGTTCGGCAGCTCGACCGGTTTCGGGTCCTTCGCCTCCGCCTCGCCGACGACGGGCTCACCCGCGCCCGCGTTCGGCAGCTCTGGCTTTGGCGCGTTCGCCAAGCCCCCCGCGGCAGCTCCCAGCGGCGACCAGAATGCGGCAGGCAAGTCTGCGTTTGGCGCAGGCGGGTTCGGCGCGTTTGCAGCGCCGTCGCCCAAGGCCGCCGCCATGGAAGAGAAGAAGAACGAAAAGCCTGCTGCCGCGCCGGCCTTCTCGTTCGCACCCAAGCCTGCCGACGCAGCGGACGCGAAGAACGGCCCGCCTACGCCACCTTCGTTCTCCTTCGCGCCCCAACCTGCCGCCGATGCTGAGAAGAAGAAGGACGCCGCGCCTGCTTCGTCTCCCGCTCCCGCTCCCGCGCCTGCTCCCGCGCCGACGTTTTCGTTCGCGCCCAAGCCTGCGAGCGCAAAGGGTGATGAGAAGAAGCCTCTCGCTGGCTCGGCGTTTGGCGCGGGCGGGACGGCCTCGCAGCAGGCGACGCCGAAGAAGGAGGAGTCTAACGAGGTGAAGGAGGAGGAGGCGCAGGAGGAGGACGAAGACGAAGAAGAAGACGGGGCCTCGGCGCACGAGGACGAGGAGGAGAGCGGGAGCAGCGGCGAAGACGAGGACGACCAGGAGGAGGAGGACGAGCGTGCGCCGGTCGAGGAGAAGCCCAAGCCGGCCTTCTCATTTGGCAGCGCCGCGTCCGCTGCGCCCGCCGGCTTCCCCAAACCCGCCTCGCCCGGCGGTTTCGGCGCTTTCGCCGGCGCCTCGTCGACGGGCGGCTTTGGCTTTGGCTCGGCGGCCAAGTCGTCTACGTCGACGCCCGCCACGACTTCCACAGGCTTCTCCTTCGGCTCGTCACCTGCAGCAGCAACTCCCGCCTCAACGGGCGGCTTCTCGTTTGCGCCCAAACCCGCCTCGACGCCCGCCTCTCCCGCGCCGACCACCGCTGGCTTTTCCTTTGCACCCAAGCCCGCCGCAGCCGAGGCTTCGAAGCCGACTCCAATCGACCTCTCCGCTGCGAAGTCGGCTCCCGTCCCCCCGAGCGGGGACAAGGACGACGCGACGCCGACGTCGGCAGCGGCGGCTGCGACGGCCAAGAGCCTGTTCGGCTTTGCGAGCAGTCCGCCCGTGGAGAAGAAGGGCACGTTCGGCAGCTTGTTCGACCGGCTGGGCCCGGCGAAGGACGAGGAGGAGGGTGACGAGATTGACGAGGAAGATGAGGGGGAAGCGAGCGGTGAGGAAGACGAGGACGAAGAGGCGGAGCGCGAGGAGCAGGAGGATAAGGAGGATGAGGAGGACGAGCAGGACGAGGAAGAGGACGAAGAGCAGGAGACCGGAGAGGTCAAGGAGGAGAAGCCGACGACGCCTTCGCTCCTCTCCCGTCTGAGCCCGGCCCCGTCTCCGCCCCCTGCATCGACCGCGACTCCGGCACCGAAGGCTCCGTCCTTCAGCTTCGGTGCGCCTTCCACGCCAGCATCGCCTGCACCTTCGGCCGCTGCTTCGTCGAGCACTACGCCCACCGGTACTCCCGCCAAATCGCCTTTCAGCTTCGCGTCCTCGCCATCGCCCGCTCCGGCGAGCCCGACTCCCGCCTCGAAGCCGTCCTCGTTCCTCGGCTTTGCTCCGTCCGCGCCGAGGACGAGCTCCCCCCTCGCCGCAGCCCCACTCGCCATCCCGACCTTCGGTTCGAGCGCGCCCAAGATCAGTTCGCCGCTCGCGAGCAAGCCGACAACGCCGCAGGCCGAGGAGAAGCCGGCCGTACCTCCGGCTCCGAGCTTCTCCTTCGCGCCGGCATCGGCGGCGCCGGTTGCGGCGCCCGCTGGGCCCGCCGCGTCCCCTTTCTCGTTCGCTTCGGCCGCACCGCCCAGTGCCACGACTGCAGCGCCCGCAAAGCCGGCGGCCTCGCCCTTCTCGTTTGCGTCAGCGACGCCTGCGCAGTCTCCCGCCGCTGCTACGACTGCTGCACCCAAAGCGACAGCAGCCTCGCCCTTCTCCTTCGGGCAGACGCCCCTGTCCAAGCCCGCGACGCCGGCTGCGGTTCCATCGCCTGCTCCTGCTCCTCCCGCTCTGGTCGCTCCGTCGCCGGTTGCTCCCGCACCTGTCACGCCTGCAACTGCGCCTCCCGCACCGGCGACGCCGAAGCAGCGCACGAGCGCGATCGTCAACCCTTCGACGCCGAAGCTCGGCACGCAGCTCATTGCTGCTGGCAGCGCGGCCGTTCCGCAGGTCGAGGAGAAGGGAATGGCCGGCGAATTTCTGCGCGCGTACCTGAGCGTGCAGAAGGACTTTGACATCGTGCGCTCCGCTCCGCCTCTGCGTTCGCGGGCTCGGGAGTCGGAACTGACTTCTCCGCTTTCAGCTTCGTGAAAACGCCTCGGACATCAAGGACTTCGTCGCCGACCTCAAGCAGCCGTGCCAGCCAGTAGACGACGAGACGAAGTTCGACGCCAAATACTGGTCGTTCGGCGATCTCGACAAGCTCGAGCAGGTGACCCAGGCAGCCAAGCCCGGTGTCGAGTCGCTCCATGCGGCCGTGCTTGCGCAGAAGCGCCGCGTCGCTGAGCTGCAGAGCCAAATGCTCAAGGGTACGTCCCTCCTCGAGACAACTGCTTCGCCGGTCTTAAGCTAACTTGGCCGTCTGACTCTAGCCGAGACGAAGCGCGAAGAGGCTGCCCGGTTCATCCGTGCGCGCTCTGACCCTGCCTTCGCCAAAATGGTCCGGATTCGCCAGCTCGGCCCGGAGCAGAGCGAGAACCAGCGCAGGATTCGCCTTCAGGTCGATGTGCGTTGCACGAACAATTGACAGCCGTTTCGTGCTGACCATGTTTGATCGTCTATCGCAGGCGGTGCGCAACATGATCGATCAGCTTGAGGATCACATGATGAGCGTCAAAGGCAAAGTCGCGCAAGATAAGCAGGGCCGTCCTTCGCTCAAGTGCGCTTGCCTCTTTCTGATGGTTGCTGGCTCGCTGACGCAAGATCTGTAGGGCTCCGACTCTCGACTCAGTGCAGCGTGCTATGCGCAACATCACCGTCGCTGTTTCGGAAAAGGCCTACGAGCTCGACGATATTTCGAACCGCCTCGACCTAATGCGACTGCAACCGAAGGACTCCTCGACTCCGCGCAAGAGCACTGCCCACCGCGCTCCCTCGCTCAGCCTTGAGGAGTCGCTGAACGAGTCGATCGCTGTCCGCCAGTCATCGCCCGCCGTCAAAGCGGACGACGCGACCAAGGCAGACGCAGCAACGGTGGCGAGGGCCGCACTGTCCGCCGAGCGCTCGACCAGCGTGCTGAAGCGCGCGATGCTCGGCCTGCGGGCCACCGAGCCGCTCGTCAATCGCACGGTCTGCACTGCGAAGAACCCGAGCGAGCCGTTTAAGGCGTCCTCAGACCTGCAAGTGGCTTTCGCCCGCGGGCCCGTCACGGGTGACCGCCTTCCTCGCCCGAGGCGCTGGACCCCGCCTCCGCCTCCTCGCGAGCCGTCGCCGCCGCCGCGCGCGCCTTCGCCGATCCGCGCTGCGCCGAGGTCGCCTTTCCCGCTGTCGCCCGCCGCTGCCCCTGCCACGCCTGCCACACCCGTCGGGCTGTCGCTGGGTAGCGCCGCAAACCGTTCGCTGTTTGGAGCGGTCCCGAGTGGCGGCAGCTTCGCAGGACCGGCGAGCGTTAGCGGCCCTGACCCGCGGGCGCCAGGCGCGCCGTCGACACTCTCACCCTCGCCTCTCGCACCGCCTTCGCCAGCAGCGCCCTTTTCTCTCAGCGGCTCCGCCCCAACCGCGCCATCCTTCGCGTCGCCGAGCGGTACGAGCGGAGTAGCGCCTTCCTTCAGCCTTGCAGGACCTGCCGACGCCGCCACGCCGCCGCCGCTTGCTCTGAAGGCGGCGCCTTCCTTCAGTTTCGCAACCCCTGCCGCTTCGACCGGAGGCGCCAGCTCGACATCGCCCGCAGCAGGCGGCTCTCGCGGCTCGGCATCGCGGCAGCAGTCGTCTCGCGCGCACAGCAACGCCGTCGCACTGCGCAAGCCGTCCGAAAGCCCTGGCGCGCCCACGTCGACGCCGGCGAGTAGCTCCTTCAGCTGGGGCGAGCTGCCGAAGGTCGCCTCGAGCGGCACCTCCGCCAGCTCGCCGTTCATCCCGCTTGCAACTGCGGCATCGCCTGCTGCAAAGCCTGCGCCGCCGGCTCTCGCTGCCACCCCGGTTTTCTCGTTCGCATCGGCTACGTCCGCACCAACGGCCAAGTTCGAGCAGGCAGCACCGACCTCAGGCGGCTTCTCCTTCTCTTCGGGCGGGTCTACGGCTAGCGCGAAGCCCTTGATGGCGCCGCCCGCTGGTGGATTCTCTTTCGCCTCCTCTGCGCCCAACGTGACGCCGACCGCCGCGCCCGCGACCGGAGGCTTCTCCTTTGCCAACGCAGCGAGTACCACGCCGCAAGCCACGCCGTCGAAGCCGCCGTCCTTCGGCTTCGCAGGATTCGGTTCGATTGCTCCGGCGAGCACCCCGTCGAAGCCCCTTGCGTCGGCGGGCCTCTCGTTCGGCACTGCGGGCATGCCGGTAACGACGACCCCGGCGGGAAAGCCGGCTTTCTCGTTTGCGGGCTTCGGAGCGCCCGCCACGCCGAGCGCCTCGAGCGCAGCGAGCCCGAGTGCGGACGCGCACGGCACGGAGGATGAGGAGGACGAGGCGGACGGAAGTCAAGACGGCGAGAACGAGGAAGCGGACGAGGAGTGGCAGGGCGAAGACGATGGCGAATTCGACGATGAGTACGACGACGAGGGGCTGAGCGACGTGCCGGAGGAAGAGGAGGACGAATAGACAAGTGGCTCTCCGAAACTCGCAATTTGCTTGCACCTGGACAGTATATCGTTTGCAGTCTGGCAAGCAGCGGATAGCCGATACGCTACAGCGCCGCCTGGATCTCTGTTTCGGGTGCAATGTCCCCCGTGCCGTGCTCACGCTTCTTCTTGAGCCGCCGACCGAACACCTTGGCGTTGTGCCGCACCCACCGGAGCGAGCCGCCCTTGCGCTTGCGCGTACCGTCGCGTTGGCCCTCAATCTCGTCCATCCCTTGACCGCTCTGCTCCCCATCCTGGTCCGTGTTCTCCCAGTCTGCATCCACGCCGCCGCGCTCTTCCCCCAGATCCGCTTCTCCGCTGTTGCCCTCGTCGTCGCTGTTCGGGCGGTCCGTGTCGTCGCCGCGAGCTTCACGTCGCAGCTGTGCTTCGTAGTCACGGCGGTGAAGGTACAGCTGGTACGCTGCGCGAGCGGGAGAAGACGCTGAAAGGACGAGATTGGCGTGCGCGGATGAGAGGCCGGGATGCCAGCGAGCACGGAGGGTGAGGACGATTGGCGGCGTAGAGCTTGATTCGCTGTTTTTTGTACCGTCATGCACGAGGGAGGGAGAAACCTCGCGTGCGTCGACGAAAATGTCGTCCACTCGGTGGTGTTCGATTGCATGCTCGTCATCATCGCCATCCTGCTCGCCGAGTAGAGACGGAAGCGGGCCGAGATCCGGTAGCACATCGTGTTGTTCCCTACCGGCCAGCAATATCAGCATCCGCTCTCAATCATGGACAACAGCGAGCAAGAAGACGGACCTCGATAGTCGAATCTTGATCTCTTGCACTCCGCCTCTCCGGATGTCGTTGACATGAAAGACGGCGCTTGCAAGCGCGCGCTTGCCCGACTTGAGTCCGCTCGTCGCGACACCTTGTAGCGCGACCTCTACAGGCGAGATGCGCGAGAGAATGGGGAGCGAGACGGGCGCCGAGGAAAGGTCAAAGTCAATCCGGTCGTCGCTGGCAAGAGAAGCTGCGCAACGGAGTAGCTTAGCGGAGCCTCACAACACAACAACGCAGAAGTACGCACGGTCGCCCGTCTGCCGCTCTAGCGCAGCTACCTCCGCCGAATCGCCCTTGTCCGGCTTGAGCAGCAGTCGACCGGCAAAGTTCTGCTCGCGCAAGCCGGATATGGACGCCGACACGAGTTGAAGCGTGCCGACCGACCACTCGCGCAAGTCTGGTGGTATGAACCGTCAATAGGGACACGCGTCTCTGCGAGGAGCATCCGTACTCGGATGCATGTCTAGCGCGAGCGGCTTCCACAAGATAGACAGGCGCAGGCGCCCGCTGCCGCTACCGCCGAGAAGGGGATACCACCTGCGGCACAATCGTCAGCGAACGAGCAAAAGAAGAAGAGCAGGAGGCGTACTTCGAAAGCTGCGCCTGCTCCTGCAGGACGTCTCGCAAGTTGATCGAGACGTAGCCGGCAAGCACATCGTGGTCTGAAAAGGCTTCAGGTCAGCAAATGGCGCTGGTCATGTGCACAGTACTGGATTGACTAGACATACCTCGATCGCGATAGTCCATAACGGCGAAGCTGAGGTTCGCCTCTTTCCAGTCGCGTACAAATGCCTCACTTCCCGAGCCGAAGTACGGAGCATTCGAAAACTGCGTCTCTCCGCGCATGTCAGTTCATTGATTCTTCGCTCATTGGAGACGTGGAAGGGAACGCACCGGCTCCAGCTTTGTGCGGTAGACCATCTCGTCGTTGAGGAACGCCTGGACGTATGAGCTGGGCAGCTCGGCACGGCGCATCGCCTTGCTCCCTGCACCAGGCTTGAGCCGCTTCATGCCCGCCTTGAGCGGCCCGACGCGCTTGTCAAGCTGGAGTTCGGCGATCGAGTGCACCTGGAAGCTGAGGATACCCGAAGGGTGCGAGTCGGGCGCGGGCGCGCGGCCGGAGAGCAGGTCCTTGATGGCGTCGAGGCGAGTGCGCTTGTTGTGCTCGTGCTCGGCGTCGGGCTCGGCGGCGCGTTCAGACAGGTCGACGCCTTCGTACAGGTTCGTCTTTCGGTCTCCGTTCCGCGCGTCGCTGTGTCGCTGCTGCTTCTGAGCATCAGGGCGAGGGAGGCGCTCGAGGAGCGGGAAGAACGCCGCGCTGTACTCAAGCGTGCCGACCGTGTTTCCGACATCATCGCGCTCCGACAGCGGCAGGTCGGGCTTGAGCTCGCTCGAGCGGTGCAAGCGCCACTCGCCTGGCTTTTTGTGCAGTGATCGAATCGGGAGGTCGAGATAGCCGAGGCAGCTGGATTGAGCGCGCGCTTAGTCGAGCCGCATGCAAGGACTCGCGGAAAAGACGCACTGGCTGGAGCCGACTCGCTCATGATCGAGAACGCGCAGCCGAATCCTGCTCGAGCGAGACGTTTCACTACGCGCTCTTGAAGCAGAATTGGAGAAATGCCACGCACTTTGCGCCATCGTCGACAGGTTCCCTCGGCACCCGCACAAAGCACATCTCCTCCCACTTTGCCTCCCTCTCCGCATGCTCCTCCTTGCCTTCCCTCCCCTCCTCGTCCGTGCGTCCACCAAGCGGTCTCCGCCCCGGCCCGAGCTTGACTTCGCGCACGACCTTGGTGACGTAGAGGACCTTGCCCATGCCGGCCCACGACACCTCGACGCATGGGTCCACGGAGCCGGTTGCGCGCGAGAGGGAAGTGAGCGGTAGAGCGGCGTGTAGAGGGTGCTTGTTGCCTCGGGACGAGGTCGAGGGCGTGGAGGAGGGCGGGGAGGACAGGTGCGCGCGGTGGACAACGAGGACGACGATGCCGATTGTTCGGGTTTCTGTGCATTGGTCGATCCGGGCATCAACAATTGCGCTCTATAGAACATTGTGCAGGAAATTGTCGGGTACAGCGACGCACTGATTGCGACGTCTCCTCCGAGTAGCATCTTGCGAACGTCAAGCGCGTACCGCCTCGGCGCTACAAATTTCGCGATCGTGGACTGGATCGCCTGCGCTACCATTGTCCGAACGAGCGGGAGTGGAACGACGTCAATGGCAGACTTGAGAGGCTGTTGACGAGAAGGAGGCGGCGAGGATTTCGTCAGCCTCGTCTCGCTATGAATGTATGGTGACACAGCTTTAGCCTTACATATGCTGCAATCTCGACGATGGGCATCTCGCGCAGAGAAATGACGGCCGTCTTGACGAACGGCGGCTCGGGAGTGAACGACAGGCGGAGGCGGGCGGATCCGCGGAGGGAGGAGATGGAGATGAGGACGGGGAACGGGATCGTCGTCAGTTTGTGCTGGAAGAAAGGAGCGAATAGTCAGTACAGTGTGATTTCACTGGCACTCGCGCCTGAGTGAACCCTGCGGAATCGAGGGAGAACACGCACCACGCCGATCCCGAGATACGCGACAAAGTGGATGTTCTCGGTCGGGTCTGTCGCCTCAACCTTGCCCTTCTTCCCGTACCCCTCTCGCGCCTCGCCGTCGCTCCCCTGTACGTCGACCTTCCGGCGGTACCCAAACTCGCAGTCTAGCTCGACGCTCGGGCGCCCCTCCTCGCCCCGATCTCCCGCTGCTCCCGCCGCTTCCGCCGAGTCGTCCTGCTCCTCCGCGTCGGCCGCGAGCGGCGCAGGGCGCGGCAGCGTCGGGTCGGCGAACGCGCTCGTCGTCGTGCCCGCCGGCTCGGACGGCTCGGTCGCTTGCGCGGTGTTGCGCTCGCGCGCGCGGGTCCCGCGCGGGGCAGCGATGGACGGGGCAGAGGAAGGGGAGAGGCACGGGTCGAGGGCGGAGCGGGAGGGGACGGACGGAGGTGGGGGTGGGAGGAGACGCATGCCGAGGAGACGGACGGGGTGAGATCCTTGTTCGAGGGATGTGATGCGAACGGATCGCTGTGAGACACACAAAAAATGAAGCTCAGCACGGAAGCCGAGCGGCGCACAGGGCCAGCAGTTCCGACCGAGAGGAGCGCGAGCGAAACGCACGATGACTCCGGGCATCAAGCTCTTCATCTCGTCCTCCATCAAGTCGATGGCAGCGACAAACAGCTGCCGGTCTACGATGGGCCACAGGCGGTCCATGACGGCGTTGAGCCACTCGACCGACTCGAACTCGACCTTGTCGCCGTGTGGATGCTCGTCGGAAGCGGGCGGCGGGCGCAGGAGCGGGCCGTGGAGCAGGTCTGCCGAGTGGGTCGCGTAGTCGCACGAGATGCCGCGCAGATTTTGCGTCAGGAGGTAGAAAGCTACAGCTGGAATGTAAAGAGCTGGGTCAGCGAGCCTTCGCGTCATCAAAGGGAGGAAGCAGGTACCGGTGATGAGGACGCTCACGACGACGCGGTATTCCCACTTGATGATGAGCACGTTGACAGCCACGACTGAGGCAACGGTAGCGCCGGCAACAACGACTGTCTGCGCCAGTCGAGTGCGAAGTTAGCTCGACGGCGAGGGAGCGAAAGAGAGCGAGAAGAGCGGCGACGTACTCGATTGCGGACGTGCTCGGCATACGTCTCCTGCACGGCTTCTTCGCGCTCGACCTGGTCGGTGTCTGCCCGGCGGTTGACGACGGGAACGGCGGCGTCAAGGTGCTTGTCGGCGGTGTGTTGAGGCATGGCGCTGTCCAAGCCTGGGACGGCTACAGTAGCATTGAGGCAGACGCGAGCACGAGCGAGAGGGCAGAGCAGGGCAGTGCGAGGACAGCATCGAACTAGCGGACGGCGGGGACTCTCCGCAGCAACAAAGGCCGCGATGACGAGGGAAACATGGGGCAGAGAGCATCGCGGTGCTGGGCAGGGACCGGCTCACGTGGTCTGTGGTGCACTGCAGACAAATTGCAAGCTAGTGAGCAGCACGAGCTTATCGCAGCGAGAGCGAGGGAGCCGAGGATTGAGCCGGAGAGGACGAAAGGGATCCGGATGACCAACCCTCTCGAGGCGTCGTTTCTGAGCACAATCAGCGCCGACCCGTACCACAGCGAGAGCTTACGGGATCACGCACACGAACACCTGGGCTGTAGCACGCACCCTCCAGCGCACGCCCTCTTTCTCTCCTCTTCCCCACCACTCGTCTCTCGCCATCCCGCTCATCCACTTCCGACCATGCCGACCCCGCTGAACGTTGGAGGCCTCCCTGTTGCCGTCTACGGCCTCGACAAACTCACCGCAGCAGAGCCGGGCGCACCCGCGCGCGACCTCGCCGTGCTCTTCCTCCTGCATGGCCGCATGGGGCGGGCCGACCACGCCCTAATCCACGGTTTTGCCGACCGTCTCGTCGAGCACGCGCACGAGCAGCGCACCGCCGACCGCGAGCAGCGCGCAAAGGACCTCCTCGTCGTCGCGTTCGATCAGCGGAACCATGGGCACCGCGAGGTCGAGCGCGAGCGTAACCTCGGGTGGGTCGAGGGCGGGAGCAAGCGCGCGAAAGAGCGCAAGGAGCTCGGCTTGGCAGAGGGCGAGCTCGACAACGCACGCCACGCGACAGACATGATGGCCCTCCAGAGTGCGTCCTCCCTTTCCGTCGCTGCTTCCGCTTTCCCAGCGTAGCAGCTGACCTCGAATGCGTTCACAGCTGGTACCGCACGTGACGTCTCGTTCCTGATCGACTTCCTCCCGCCTGCGCTGTTCCCGCACGACGAGCGCACCGTCACCGACTGGTTCTGCGCCGGCATCTCGCTCGGCGGACACGCGACCTGGCTTGCCCTCGCACACGGTGCGCTTTCCTTGCTTAATAACCGACGCACCGATTGTTGACGCAGGAGCCAACGCAACCAGAGCCGCGCATCTCGCTCGGGATCCCCATCATCGGCTCGCCTTCAACCCTCACGCTACTCTCGCACCGCGCCGCGCACCTGCCCGCGCCGCACGGCCCGCTCCCGCTCGCGGCGCCGACTTTCCCCGCCTCGCTCATCGCGCTCTTCAAGCGCACCGACCCGGACCAGGTCCCGCGCGAGACGTGGCGCGGGAGGAGGATCCTCGTTCTGAGCGGGGCCGACGACAAGCTCGTTAACTTTGTCAACGGCGGGTCGGAGAAATTTGTCGAGCGGCTGCGGGAGGAAGGGACGGAATGCACGGTCGAGACTTGGGTGCAGGAAAAGACGTGCGTTCTTTCGTGGCCTTCTCAAGCCGCTCACGAGGGCATGGCACTGACTCGCTGCCGTCCCTGCGCGCGGGCGCTCTCTCTCTCTCGCCTTATCGACACGTGGCAGTGGCCACGCCTGCACGCCCGAGATGATCGAGCGAGCGTGCGAGTTCGTCTGGCGCCAAGGGCTCGCCGCGACGTCCTCCTCTCCGTCGTCGGTAGCGTCCAGCGGCGCAGAGCCAGTGCAGCGGGGCAAGATGTAGCTCTGTACGAATCGTATGCATGCATAGGCGCAATGCGGTGCGCAAATGGACCGCTCGGACCGCCCTCGACTCTGCTGCGGCGGGGCGGCTCTCGGCCTCAGTGTGGGCGACAGTCTGTCGAACAGTGTTCGCCTCTGTCAGACGGTCGAGCAGCTCTGTTCCAGTGGGGCTTCTGACCGAGCGACTGGCTCGGCGGGGATGAACTTTGTCTCTCCTGCTCGTGCTCTCTCCTTCTTTCAGTTCCGCTCTCACTCTCGCTCTCGCGCGTCTTCCCGCTCAGCCTATTGCTCTCGTCCCCTGCCTACTCGACAACCATGCCCGAGTCGTCTGGCGCGCCGACCGAGTCGCTCCCGCTCCCGCCCGCTGCTTCGCCCGCTCACGCCAACTCGAACGTCGCGGTCACTTCAAGCATCGATCCCGACTCGGTAGCTGTCGTGGCGAGTGCGGGGATGGAAAACGCGACTGAGCAAGTCGGACAGCCTGGTGCGTTCCCCGTTTCGCGTTGGTCTGCGTCGACGTGTGTCGCGTCGACGCACTCGTCCGCCTGGTTGACAGTTGCATGCACAGGTGACATCTCGAGTACGGCAACGACTTCTTCACCCACCGCCGCTACCGAACCCCCTCGCCGCGCCCCTCGCCGGCGCTGGACAGCCCCCGAGTCGACCCTCTTCGCGTCGCTCGTCGCGCAGCAGGGAACGCTTGGCGCGAACGCGTGGCACGCCATCGCCGAGGGGCTCGTCGAGCAGGGGTTCGCGCGCAGGAGCGAGTCTGCGCTCCGCGAGAGGCACAGGATCATGCAGGAGCGGAAGGAGGCCGTTGCCGAGGGAGGTGCGTCGCGATTTGCTGCTCTCTGTACTGCTTCCTGACGGCTCGGCGAGGCACTGAAGAAGCGCACTGCGTTCATATAGACAAGGACTACAAGCCTGGCGAGCGCCGCGGCTGGACCCTCACCGAAGACGCGACCCTCCTCGCGCTGCACTCGCTCTCGACCGCTCCCACCCCCTCTCCTCCCCCGTCCAGCTCCTCCGCGCCTTCTTCCATCGCTTCGTCCGCCGCGACTACGGTCTACCGCCCGCACGCGATTAGTTGGACCGCCGCGAAGCGCTTGTTCGACGCGGGTCGGACGACGGGCGACCTGCAGCAGCGGCTGCAGGCGCTCAAGGAGCGCGAGAAGGCGCGCGGCGCGCAGGGTAGGATGCGCGATGCGGGGATGGCGAGGCTCGTGGGAGAGGCGACGGCGAGGATCGAGGGGGCAGGGGAGGGAATGGAGGGCGAGCGGAAGAAGGAGGAGGAGCAGATGGGGAAGGTCGGCGTGGGCAGCGGGAGCGAAGAGAAGGGTGCGCTCTCGCCGCTCGGAGCGGGAGATCCTGCTGCGGAGGGGCAGGGCGAGATGGTGAAGGTCGACGCGACGGCGGCGAGCCGTATGCCGGGCGAGCCGGAGCAGGCCGCAGAGGACAAGAGGGCGTCGGGCGCCGAGGCGCAGGGCATCACCTCCGAGGAGGACACTACCGCAACGCAGCACCAGCAACCGGCGCGGAGGTCGCTGGCGGGTTCGCCTGCGGTGGGGGCAGCTCAGGTGCGTCGCGCTTCCGCCGCTGAAGTCGCGTGCAGCTCGTTGCTGCTGCCGGCGAGCCTTCTTCGCACTGACGCCCACAATTCATTGCTATGTCGGGTCTACAGAGCGAGCCTCACCCGACGTTCAACCCTCTCCCCGACGCCAACAGCGGCAACTTCGCCTCATCTCGTCCTGCCGCGCAGCAACCGCCCGCTCTTCCTCCTCCGCTCATCTCGGCCGGCCTTACCGCCTCCGATGCGTCTCAGTCGCTCGCCTCCGGCGATGCGCCGGCACAGCCCTCCGCCCAGCAGCAGCAAGCGCCGGCGCCGCGCTCGAGCGTGTCGCCTGCCAACGGCGCTTCGCTCGGCCATGCATCTTCGCAAGTTGCTCCCGACTCGATCCTTCCCGCTCCCGCTCCCGCCGCACAGCAGCACCAGTCGGCGCCCGAACAGCAGAAGAGGAAGAAGCGCACGCTGTTTGCTTCCGCGGCGGACTTGCATCGCGACCTCGAACGCCTTCAAAAGGTCAGGAAGGTCCTCTCGGATCCGGGCGCGGGCTCGGTCGCGGGCATGGACAGGGTAGAGAGCGAGGCGAAGGAGAGCTGAGCTGGCGCGCAGGGGAATTGCGCGGCAAGTAGGGAGAACGGGAGGACCTTCCCAAGTCGCTTTGCATCGCGCTGCTTTGTTCCCGTTCTCGACGCGACACTCATCCGACGGCGTTGCGAGGCTTTCTCAACTCTTGTAGAACGGCTGAGAGGCTTGCGAGTGAAATGCGCTCGAGCCTGCTTGCGGTGGCGGCTCCGGCAACTCCGAGCCTCCTTCGTCCTTCGTCTGCTTCGATCCCCGACCAACGTGCTCAGATGGCTCCGCCGCCGGTGTGGCAGTCGTACGGCGATGCGTGCCAGTCGTCTGCCATGGCGAGCAGCTCAGTCCTGCCTGCTTCGACCGGTGCGTCGCCATTGGAAGCTTGCTTGCCGCCGGCATAGTTTGACAAGCTTGAACTTGCGACGGACGGTGCGTACAGCTGCACCGATGGAGTCTACTGCCGCGTGGACTCTCTCTGCAGACTTGCGCCTACTCGCGCTCTTCGCGCTTCTCCCGCCGTCGCATCCATCAACCGCCGGCTCCTTCGCCTTGGCCGCCGCTCTCCTCTTCCCGTCCGTCCCCAGTTCCCATCTACATAGCCGTCACAAGATTGCTCAGGACGCGCTGAGGCTGGCGTGTCCCGGCAGTGGGGTCGATGTGTGGCAGCAGGGCCCGCTTCGCGACGAGACGGACCACATGAGGACTTTCTTGCGCGAGCGAGGGCTTCTTCCGAGTCAGGCGGGAGGTGCAGGCGCTTCATACTTCCGCACAAAGCCGGCGTCTCAGCAGCCGCCCTCGTTCCTCCGGCCGCCCGCAGCGCCGTTGGGCCACTCCTTCCGACCTGCGCGCGACAGGCCGACTCTGACCGCTCCTCCTGCGCCGAAGCGCTCTAGAATCGCTCTTCCAAGTCAGAAGGCGAGCTTTGAGCGGCGTCGGAGCGCTCCTCGCTCGGATCCTATGCGCACCGTTGCGCCACTGCCCGGTGCTTCCGCTTCTCTCGCCTTGACTTCGTCGACCGCGGGACGCGCGCTGGGCGAAGCTGCTACCTACTCGCCTCACGACCCTCTGATCCCTTTGCCTGCAGCTCAGCGACATTTCTCTCACCCGTCGACGTTCCTCGCGTGTGATCCACCGCCGGACCACCCGCCGCCGCTCTCGCGCGACTCGCGCCTACGGTACGAAGGAGCGTCGCTCGAGCTCGGGGGCCACGTCCCCAGCAAAACTGGCGCGAGCGGGAGCGCGACGACTCGCGGCGGAGGGCCGACGGCGATAACCGCAGCAGTTGACCCGCACCACCAGCAGCAACAGCTTCCGGCACCGATCTCTCCCGCTGCAGTCCCCTCTCTTTCGGTCCAGTACAGCTCCAGTTTCGGTCCGCTGTCGAGCGGTAAGGCGAGTCAAGACGGCCGTGCACCCCTGGCGCACGCGGATCCGCAAAGCGCGAACGCCGGCGCTGAGAAGCATGAATGGCAGCGGCGGGCAAAGTGGGCGGGCGATGTCTTGAGCCTGAGTCGTGGGTGAGTGAGGAGCAATGCGAGTGCTTAGCAATGTGTCGGAGTACAGAACCGTCCTGCTTGTCATCCACCCTGCTTGCACTAGGCACTTCTCCCTCGCCAAGGTCAAAGACCGGGCTGTCAAGTATCAAAGGACTCGATGCATCTCGGAGGACCATGCTTGCAAGCGCCGCGCGGCCCCTTTGCCACCATTGACGCCGTCACTCCTGCTCGCCTCGACGCCGTTTAACTCTGCTTGCCTCCAGAAAATGGCCGATCCGCGCGGCAGCTCGCGAGCGAGTATGAAAGAGGACTGAGAATGCTCGAACCAGCTGCTCTTCATGTGAACTCAGACCAGCAGGCAGTGTGTCGCGAGAAGTGTCTTCAAGCGAGCGAAAAGTGTCTCGTGGCCGGCGGTGAAAGCGAGCGAAGCGGCACGACTGCCTCGAAAGGGTTCGAACGTGCTCAGAACGTGCTAGGCTGCAGGCCAGCTTGACCTCTCAAGGGAGTGGGCGCGCACGGTGTTTGTCGCGATGCTCCGCTTCCACGCGCATCTCGCGGCTGCGTCCTCGTCTCTCTTGTGATCGCCCCGCTCGCTCTTCGTAAGTCTACACAGCCAGCTGCAGGCTGCCGTACAGGCCTAGACACTCTGGTGCAGCCGCTCACAAGGAGAGCCAATTCATGACGTCGGGCTCTGCTCTCCCCATCGAGCACTTGACTTCTGCCGTCCTCTGTTTCTTGCCTCTTCCTCCAAGTCGAAGTCCCATCATGGCTGGGATTGCTATGGGCATTGCAAACATGTCTTCTGCACTGGTCAACATCCGACATCGACCGGCGCAGACGCCAGAGCAGCGCGAGGCTGGTTCGCTTGGCTTGCACTTGCACTATGCAGCGACGCGACTGACCCCGTGCGCACATGCAGAAGAAGCTGCGCAAGTAGAAGCTGATAGTCGGCCTCGGGCGGACGCTCACGATGCAAGTCCGAATACTCCTTCGAAGGACGGGGCCGGTTCAAGTCAGTGCATCTGTAGCGCACACCTTCCTAAACTTACACCTTGGTGCACAGGCGGAAATTCACGCTGGCGCTCACTCTGCGCAAAGCTGACGCACTCGCTACGCAAGAATTGAAAGCACTGGTTCTTCCCACCACATTGTACAATCCGAATCCGCTGTGTGCTAGTCCACCACCATCACCTCAGTCTCCCGCTCCTGCTTGCCAACACTCTCTAGCCTCTGTTTCGTAAGTGTCCTCAGCTTGGGCTCGTCGCCCGACGTGCTCCGGACCGCGACGCTCTCGCGCTCGTCCACCTTGCGCTGCTCCTCGCACCGCTCTCCCTCTTTGCCCTCGCTCGCCTGCACGGCCTCGAGTAGCGCCTGCAGCGGCGCGTCCCTGCACACGCGCGGTGATCTCTTCGCCAGTTCAGGCGTGACCTGCGCGTTCCCTCCTAGCTCGAGCGGCGCATCCGCATCCTCGTCAAGCCGGCGCGGCATCACCGGCGTGCGCGTTGCCGTCGATACTCGATCCTCTGTCACGTGTGGCGGAGTAAGGAGCGTGCGCGGCGTGGCCCCGTTGAAAGGGTACAGCAGCGCATCGAGCTGCGCAGCGACCCTGTTACGGACTCGCCTGCGCGGGATGTCGTCGTCCATTTTGTCCTCGTGCACGCTGAAGGTATGCGCGCCATCCGGCGCAGGCGCAGCGGACTGCGCTAGCGGCGAAGGGGCAGAGACGCTTACGCGCCGGATGCCGTGCGCGTCGTCCTCGACGCGAAGGATTCCCCCTGGTGACGGCGGGACGTGCAGCTCGCGCACCTGGACGATGCGCGCTCGCTTGTTGTGCGCGGTGGGAGGCGGAGCGGGCGAGGGAGGACGCGCGACAGCGTCGATGGAGGGAGGCGTCGCGGCGGATGCGGGGCCTTTGGGACTCGACGGTCGAGAGTGCAGCCCCAAGGCGTGCGCGAGCTGCTCGAGGTTCGTCGACTCGGTCTGGACGAGTCCGTCGAGGCAGACGCGGCGCGGGTCGTCGCCGCCGAGTTCCTCGAGGGCGGTGGCGACGCGCTCGAGGCGCTGCGGCACCGAGGCCGGGTCGTGGCGCGGGAGAGCGAGCGAGCAGAGCGTGCGAAAGGGCCAGGAAGAGAGGGGCGTGTGGGTCCGGAGGCAGAGGGCGTGCAGGGAGAGGGCGGTGAGGTCCTCGGCGAAGGTCCACGGCGGGTCCGGCGCTTCTACCGCTGCGTGCAAGCGTCAGCGTTGCACGTAAGCTACAGCGAGTGCAGACTGTACCGCACACCATTGTGGCTCTTCAGGAGCCGCAGATGGAGTCGCGGCTGACGGTTCCTCGAACACTCTTTCCGCCTCGAGAGGGGGAAAGGAGGCCGCAGAAGCCGACATCTCGAGAAGCTGGCAGTCCGAGCCACAGTTGAGAGCGCGAGCACGTCCAGCCAACTCAGGCAGCGCGAAAGCCAGAGATTGATAGCCCGACGAGGACGAGCCAGAGCAAGGATGCCGAGCGCAGCGCGCGGCAGCGACGTCTCGGGCTCGCCGACGTACATGCGCTAAAGCACGGACGACTGTTCGTAGGACGGACGCGGCAGACAGAGACACCTGTGTACCGCGGACGGACGAAGGGGACGTGCGCGGACCGAGACGAGCCCGAGGCGTGCGCTTGGAGTCGTCGCCAGCGAGACGGTGCGACGACCAGAATTTGTCCCACGGTTGTCCACTGTCATGTGGACTCTTCTTCGCTCTTTGAAAACGGAGGTGAGCAGAGGCCGACGACGTTGCGGCGAGTGAGGGAGAGGAGACACGACGAGGTGCGAGTGGATTGTACGACATGCGAGTGAAAAGAGCGAGAGAATGAGGCGAACGAGGCGGGTTGGAATGCGATGCGAGGAGGGGCGAAAGGAAAGAGGGCGAAAGGTAAGAGTGGCGAAAGGAAAGAGGGCGTAAGGGAAGAGAGCGGTCACTTCTTGTCTGCGGAGCGGAACGAAACGTGAGCAAACGTTCTTTTCCCACATCCCTGCATGACCACTCCAAGAACACAATCCGGGGCAGAAAAGAGCGGCGGCCGCTGGATGAAACTCACGTGCATCCTTCCCCGTCGCCTTCATCCAGCTCGGCCTGACCCCTCCTCCTCCTCCTCCTCCTCCCCCCATCCCGAGCAGCCTGCGCATCTTTTCCTCCTTCTCGCGCTTCTTGCGCGCTTCGTCCGACTCTGTGCCGGCAATGGCGCTCGCAGAGGAAGCGGGAGGCGCGGGCTCGCGCGGGTCGAACGAAGGCGGCGTGGGGAGGGGGGCGGCGACGGCGAGGATGTCGGGGACGAGCGGCGGCGGAGACGTTGTCGTCGCGTTCAGCGCGTCGACGTCTATCGGCACAGCGGCGGAAGAAGAGGGGTAGGGGGAGGGAGAGGCGGAGGGAGGCTCGAACTTGAGGTAGAGGGTCGACGAGGGCGTGAACTGCAGGTCCATGAGCGACTTGCCCTTGTGGGCGGGGTCGCCGCGGCGGTACTCTGTCCGCGGAGGGGTCTGGTCTGCGGGTTGACGAGCCGTCAGCGTCCGCGAGACTGTCCGTCGCAAACATTGGTCTCCAGCGCGCGGAAGGTGCGCGCGCAGAGAGAGAGAGAGAGAGCGAGAGACGGGAGGCCGGGACGCACAGAGGACAAAGGGGACGTCGCGGATGTCGGGTCGGAGGGCGAGGCGGACAAATTCGTACAGGTGGACGAGCTTGTCGGACGAGGGAAAGACGCCCTCGAGCTGCGAGCGGTCGGCAAAGCGGATGCGGATGCGGGTCTGCGTGCGGGCGAGTCACTGTTCTGTCAGAGTCACAGAGATTGTGAAGGGAAGGGAGTCCGTCTCGTGCGCACCTGGGGCCAGCGGGCGGCCTTTGCGCGGCTGCGTTCCGCGTCCTGGCGGTCGCGGAGCTTCTGGGTGAGGAGCGGGCGGTCGACGAGGTCCTCGCGCTTCCTGACCTGGCCGGCAAAGGCCTGCTGGAGCTCGGACGGGGTGGGCTGGAAGTAGGACTCGGGGAGGTCGAGGAACGAGCGCGACGAGGCGGCGGCGGCGGACGAGGACGAGTCGGAGGGGAGGAAGTAGCGGGCCTCGAACGCGCGCTGCTTTGCCGGGTCGGTCGGGTGGACCGAGGTGAGGACGACGGTGCGCGGGGCGCTGTCTCCTGCTGCGAGCGAGGGAGCGGGAGCGGGTGCAGGTTCGGCGCGAGGAGGAGGAGGAGGAGGAGGGGACGGCGAGGGCTCGGGCGAGGGCGAAAGGGCGGCGTCGCCTGGCAGACGGGAAGCAAAGGACGCGGGAATGTCGGCCATTCCTCTCTGCGCCGCCTTTAGTCTCTAGCGAGTGCGAGGGAGGGCAATCCGCTCCGCTCCACCTCCGAGTCTAGTCGGCTCGCCTCTGTCGCTGTCCCCACTTGGCTCCCAGGTGCGCCAGAGAGCGCGTGCAAGTGCCATGCGCGTGCTCGTGTGCACCGGGTGCTCGTCCGGCCTCGGCCTCGCTGCCCTCGCCGCCTTTGTCGACCGCGTCATCGCCGCGTCTTCCCCTCGTCGTTCGCGCTGGCACATCCTCGCAGCGCACCGCACGAGCGAGCTCTCGGACGAGCAGCACGCACTCACCGCCCGCTGCGACCACCATGGCATCCCGCTCGCCTGGCTCCCGCTCGACCTCGCAGACGCCCACTCGGTGCACTCGTTCGCTCGCACCGTGCACCACCGCGCACCACATCACATCGACGCTCTCCTGCTCAACGCTGCATGCTGGAACACCACCTGTACTGGAGTGCCACTCGGCGACACGACCTGGACCGAGGAAGCGGTCGTCAACGCCTGCTGTGCGCTTCGCTCCCTTGCTTTCGCTCCGTCGACAAGCTCCTGACTCGTACCGAGCGCCCATCTCTAGCTCAACACTTGCTCGTGGGCCTCTTGGGACCTCTCCTCGGCTCGTCGGGCCCCTCGCGCATCGTCGTCACCACCTCGAACCTGCACAAATTCGTCTCGTCCCTCGGTCCGCTCCCTCTTCCAGCCCTCATCTCACTCTAGAGGCCGCAAACTGAGTGAATGTGCTCCCGAGCAGACCATCTCACCTCGCTCCTCCACCCCCCGCCCTCCCCTCCCTCCCACTCCGCCCCGCCCAGCACCGGCAAATCCCGCTACGCAGCCTCGAAAGCCGCGCAGCTCGTCTCGGCCGCCTACTGGGCCTCAAAGCTGCGCGACAACCGAGTCCAAGTCGTAGCCGTCTCGCCCGGTGCGTCTCGTCGACTCTCCCGTCAGGCGGGTGCGCTGTACAAAGAGGCACGCACGCTGACTAGGCAACCGTGCTCTTCGATACCAGGCTTCGTACCCACGACGGGCCTGTCGCGCTCGTCTGGACCGCTCGCGCGCTGGGCGATGCAGCATCTGATCAGCTGGGCGCCCTTCGCCGTCTCGCTCGAAGAGGGTGCGCGGGCTTCTCCTCCGATTTAATTGACCCCGCCCCGCACGAGTCCCGTGCAGCTCACTGTTCCGGCTCTGGTGGCCCGTCTGTAGGTGCTGCGCGGATCGCGCGATGCCTCCCGCTCGACTCGCTCCCGCCGCCCGACTCGTCCGCACCCGCACCGTCCGACTTGCCCACCGACGCACTCTCGGCCCTCCTCCTCCACGCCAGCACAGCTTCGCCTGCGTCTGCAGACCCCGCGGAAGACGCCTCTGTCGCTTCACCCGCACGACCAGCAAACCCACTCCCGTTCCTCTGCCTCTCGCTTCCCTCTTCCGCCCAACTCCCGTCCCCCGCCGACTTCCGCACCGGTACAGCCTGCACGCCCGGCGGGCTCTTCGGCTCGCAGGAGATACGTGCGCGGACCGCAGCGGAGGGCTGGGAGGGGATCGCGAGGGAGGTTTTCGGCCGGTGGGAGGAGTGGACCCGCGGCGCGGCGTAGAAGAGGTGTGCCCGCACGGCCTTGCTCTCCTGAACTGGTCGCGACTGGTCCAATGTGACTGGAGAAACTGCTCCTCGTCAGCGTGCGCCAGGACGTGCACTCTTCCGGGCTCAGCAAACGCTGTTGGCCCCGCCCCTGCTCCGGCTCCAGTGGAATCGCTCGCCCCGCCGTCTCGCACGGGATCTATCTCGGGCTCATTGTGCTCCTGCTCCAACGCTCGTTTTGGAACCTCTCAATCGACGACCACCGCGGTCCTTCCTGCTCGATCGCGTCCGTGGGTGGGACCTTCTCAAGCGGCTTTCACCATCTTTTCTTGCTTATAGAGCTCGCTTCTCTCGTTCTCTTTCTTGTCGCTGTGCTGCTGTTCCGTCGTCACCTGCGCCCAATCGCCATGCTCATCCCGCTCTCCTACCTCCTCGCCCTGCCCACCCTCGCCCTCTCCGCCCCGCTCTCCGCCCCTCCCTCCATCTCCAGCGCCCTCTCCGCCTTCACCCCGCCCTCGTCCGCGTCTGCGTCCTGGTCCGCCGGCGCGACGACCGCCTTTTCCGCGCACAGCAGCTGCAACGCGACGCAGCGCCGCCTGATCGCCGACGGGCTCGGCGAGGCGCTCGAGCTTGCGCAGCATGCGCGCGCGCACCTGCGCCGCTGGGGCGCCGACGGGATGTGCGTCCCGTTCCCTCTCTCTCTCCTTGCCTCCGCCGCTCTACTTGACAAACTGGGCGGCGGGCGCGCGCGCAGGTTCAAAGACTGGTTCGGCGCCGCGGCGGATCCGAACGGGCTTGAAGGCCTGCTGGACCGGCTCGTCGACGGCGACAGGGCGGGCTTGCTCTTCCGGTGCGACGACCCGGACGCAGAGTGCGACGGCGAGTACGGCGTGATCCCCGGTGCGCGCACCCCCTCTTTCCCCTCGCTGCGGCACCCCCGGATGGGCGAAAGGACTGACAGGAAGGGGAGGGAGACAGGGTACTTCCGCGCTGGGGAAAAGGACCAGACGGTCGTGTGCGAGACGTACTACCTCGCGAAACCGTCGCTCGAGAACCTGTGCGTGCGCGGCCAGACGCTCTTTGCCAACGGGTCGGAGCGTGCGTCTTCCTCCCTCTCTTTTTATGCCTGGTCTCCTGTGTTGTTGCTGACTGGCAGAGAGCGCCTAGTCACGCAGGGAGCATGGTTCCTCCACCGCCTGCTGCACCTCCCGCAAGCTTCGGGCGGGCGCCTCTCCGACGTGGTCGACACGGCCGAGGAGGCGCTCGAGCTCGCCAAGGGCCCCAACGCTCGTTTCCGTTCCTTTCGCACATCTGAAGAGCTCGATCTGACTGCTGCGGGTGACGGCGCAGGCAAACGAGACGGAATACTCGATTCACTCGGTGCAATACTACGCGCTCGGTGCGCCGCACGCGCTTTGATTCCCTCTTGAAGCATCGCGGTTGATCCGAGCCGCGACCCGCAGACGTCTACGCCTACGACATCCTCCTTCCAGGCGTCGGCTGCCGCGGCGACAACTCGACGTCGGCGGCGTCGGAGTAAGCTTTGCGAGCCCAGCCCACAGGCGGGTCTTTCGGCTCACACCTAGATTGTTAGCGGTACGGAGGTGCTGCTGAAGTCGCCCGCATTGCGTGCAAGCCTGGACCGGGATCAACGGAGAAACGCGAGACGGCGCTTGCCCGACTTTCGAGAGTGTCGCGCTGCAACGTGCAACAAGCTCCTCACAAGATCAGTCCATTGATCGAGCAGCGGTCTCGTTGTGCGAGACGTGGTGCGGCGACGGTGCAGCGGAGACATCGGGCGGGCGAGACGACAAGAGAAGGCCGCAAGGGGCGACAGGAGGAAGTGCATCTTGTCAGATCGAGGAAATCTTCTCCGGATGCCGCCGGCCCCCGTTTCCTCATATTCCTTCTACCGCCTCTGTACCGCCTCGCGCTGCGTCCAGTCTGCTTGATCGACTGCCTCAGCCTGTCAGCGATCTGTCATCGCACCTGTGGCCGCCAGCGACCCCGCCCACACGCGCGTACAAAGTCGCCCGCGTCCTTCGGCTTGGCGTGCTCGCCCTGCACACGACCAACCGCTTCCATCGCCAACGGCAACACTCGCACGTGTCTGACGACTAGTGCTGCGCGTGCTGAAGAAATCTGTCCGGCTTGGTGAGCGTTGGTCGCCGTTCTCGCTGCGTGTCCGAAGCGATCGTGCGATCCTCGAAAATACGGCTTTCGCGCCGACCGCACGGCTTGAACCGACTCGCTGACCTTGTGCTCGCCGTACAGCATCCTCAGAGAATCCGCAGAGATCCCTCGGAAAGCAGCTCAGACGGAGGGGTCGACGTCTACACCGCCTCGAACCACCCGAATTTCCGCTCCGGTCGATCCGCCTTTGCATTGCTGAGCGATCATGGCACCTCCTACCTTACGCGACGGATCTGTCGCGTCGTCCGACAACGGCTCGGGGCCAGGCCACAAGCGCAAGCGCCTGCCGGCGTGCGACTGCTGCAAGATGCGCCGCCTCAAGTGCGAGCCCGTCCCGCCCCCCGGCAGCTGTCCGCGCTGCAAGGCGACCGGCGTGGTGTGTACGACGACGCCAGTCGTGCGCAAGAAGGCGCTGCCGAGGTCGGGCAAGCGCATCGAGGAGGCCAAGTGCGTCTTTCGTTTGCGCATCCCTCAGCTCTGCGCGGCTCATCTGACCCTCGAGCGGCAGGGCGACGTTTGGAACCGCAGATCCGGACGCGCCCGACTTCATGGGCGCGAGCAACACTCCGTGGGTCCAGCCGCGGCACCCGGGAGGGATCGACACGCTTGCGACGAGCATCCGCGAGCCGAATTTTGCCCTGAACGACGTCGACGACAAGCTCGCGGCGCAGGAGCACAACGGCGCGCTCGTCGCGCATCTCCTCGAGCGTGAGTCATAGACCGGTGCAAGCTTTTCGGGCCGAAGCGAGACGGCTGACCTCGTCGCGCCGCGGCAGTGTACCAAACTTTCCCGCAATCTTGGCTGCCGATAGGCATTCGAGGTCGCATTCTGCAGCAGTTTGAGGCTGCAGGGCGAAGACTTGATGCGTTGCCGCCGCACACCGAGGTGAGATTTCCGGCAGTGTTGATTCCCTTTGGCCGATGGCTCATCTCCGTTCCAACAGGTTCTCGCCTGCATCACCATTGCCCTCTCCGCCCGCCTCTCCTCTCATCCCGCCCTGTTTGCCGACGGCGCAAGCGCCATTCCGTCCTACCAGTCCCTCACACCCGCCTTCCTCGAGACAAGCCCCGATCTGCGCGAATTCGGCATTCGTCGCCAGGCCGCGTGCGAGAAGCTTGGGAGGAGAGCTGTCGACCTTGCGTGGAGGAGGGGCGTGCTCGTGCATACGAGCGAGGAGACCATGTCGTGCTGCTACTTGCTCGAGATGCTCGAAGGTCGTGAGTGGCGGCTCTTGCTCGCTCGACCCGCCTTGTTTTTTGCGCGCAGACTGACCAGACGGATTTGCGCTTGCAGGCAGCGATCCAGTCGCCGGCAAGCCGTACGGGAGCGCGTTCGTCTCGCACCTCCAGACAATTCTCAACCAGCAAGACTTGCCGGGCTCGACGATGAAGATTGTCAACATGTCGCTCGGCTGGAGCGCGCTCATCGTGAGCGCTCTCTTTCTCTGCATATTGGCAACAATCTAACAGCGGGCCATGCAGATGCGCGAGGCATTGTACGCCGCCAACACCGGCCGCACCTCGCACTTCACCGCAACCGACGACCTCCTGCTATGCGGCGAAGTGCCAATTTCGATTGAGGAGACGCTTCTAGAGTCGGTTGAGGACGTCGACGTCCGCGACTCGGTCACATTGTTCTTCCGCCCGATGCGCCCCTTCACCTACCACACCGCGCGTCTCGCACGTGAATGCGGCGAGAAGATCTCGGGCAGTGCGTCCTTACTCCTCGATCCGCGCTTTCAGACTGCTCACGTCCTGACTTCGCAGCCGCGGCCCGCCGCCAGCCGTTCAACGAGAACTTCGCGGCCAAGTACCTGACGCAGCTCGACCACCTCCTGCACCTCTTCGCGATCCTCGAGTCGCGCATCGCCTTTGTTCTCTCTCCCGCCGCGACGGCCGCACACTCGCTCCCCGCGCCGTTCGAGAAGGAGCGCTTCTTCATCATGAAGGCGTGCCTGCACACGCTCGGCCTCGCCTGGGCGGCGCTCATCCTCCCCGTCCACACCGAGCTGACGCGGCGCGTGTCAGACCTGCGCGAGCCGCTCTCGCCCCAGCACGGCGCGACGACGGCGGCGCACCGCGCGCCAGAGCGCCGGCGCACGCTCGAGCGCCTCGAGCTGCTCCTGCGACAGGTCGAGCAGACGGCGCTCAAGGCCGCGCGCATGGTCGCGCAGTGCGTCAAGGAGGCGCCGAGCTTGGCGTTCTTGACGTTCTTGCAGCAGGAACACCTCGACAAGTGGATCGAGGTGCTCAAGGGCGCGAGGACGGTCGAGGAGGGCGGCGAGGGCTTCACGCAGGACCAGAAGGAGAACGACTTGCGCTGGTGCGTCGCGCTCTTCCGGTCTGAGTTCAACGGCGTCTGACCGTACTCGGCTTGCGCACAGGATCCTCGAAGGCCTGAAGGCGATGGGATGGTCCTGGACAGACGGCGCGCCGCTCATCGCCAGTCTCGAAGACTACCTCGGCGAGATGCCGCTTGAACAGGGCATGCACATTCCGGGCAGCTCGTCTTCGTATGGGCAGCAGTCGCCGCAGGAGCAGCCGGCCGTCAGCCTCCCGTCGCCGCCGCCCATGCCGGCCTTCTCAAGCCCGCCGTTCGAGCAGACCCCAAGTTTTGCGCCCTCCGCCTACCAGTCGCACGGCCCTGCAACGTCCGTCGGAACCGACGTCTCGGCGTTCCTGACAACCGCCGCCCCGCCCGACCCGTCGACGTGCCCTCACCCGTCTGCCGCGGCTTCAACGTCGAACCTCTCGACGCTGTCGTCCCTCTTTGCCGGCGCCACCGCGCCCTCTCCACCCGCTGCAAGCCTCTCAGCAATGAGCGTCTCGACGGCTGCGCCTCCTCCCAGCCTGTCGCACGGTCCGCCAGCTGCGTCCCCCAGCGCACCCGCCGCGCTGCCGGACCTGTCAACGCTCATCTCGATGTACTCGTCCGGCGCGCTCGACCAGGTCGTCGGCTCGCTCGGCGCGGCGGGGATGGATGTCGGCACGCTCGCGAGCCAGTACTTTGCCGGGACGCTCGATGTCGGGGGCCTGCTCAGTAACCCGCACATCGGCGCGGCAGCGGCTGCGGCGGGCCTCGGTGGATCGGCGACCACGCAGATGCACAGTGGGGTTGAGGCGGCGGTCGGGATGCAGGGACCGGCGCTCGGGCAGACGCAGAGCGAGTTTGATCTGCAGAGCCTGCTCGCGGAACCGGTCTTTGGCTCGTCGCTTTCGTAAGTCGTCCTCGGTTCAGTTGCGTGTGTCCATTAATAGACTTAGTATGTTGTATGGGTTCCCTTTGTGCAGTAGAATGATCAGATCTCCACGTTGCAGGCGAGGGCGAGAGGGAGTCAAGGGGAGGCGCACGAGCACGCCGCGGCGAGACGACTTGGGCGTCCGCGCCGCCTCGTCGCCGTCCTCGGTGGCAGCAAGTCGCTCACCTCGCCGCGCCTCGCCAGACTTTGCTGTGCGTCTGCAGCTCTCCCTACAAGCTACCTCATACCGCCAGAGGCTGCTCCCGTCCCGCCCACGCCTGACCACGCTTCTCTCCTCCCAGCTCGCCTCCTCGTACCGATTCAAGATGTCTGCAGCTGTAACGAACCTCGTCGTGAGCTTAGGAGCGATGCAGGTACGTACTCAGTCCATCAGTACTGCTGAAATGCTCTCAGGACGTGTTGTTGGCGAGCACTGCCCGTGGGGGAGGATCGCGCGGTCGTGCGGGTTCGCCCACGTGGACCACAGCCATACGGCGCGCGAATCGTACCAGCCCTTCGATCAGCAGCTCCGCGAAGGCCGCGGCAGGCTGCCTGGACATCCGCATGAGGCGAGGTGAACGAGTACTGACGACGCCTTTCTCCCTTCGATACCGCTCTCCTGCCCCTCCCTCGTGCCCGTGGCTCTTCCGAATCGATCAACCTACCCTACTCGCCATCGAATCCACCCACACTTTTCCGTTGAATCGTGGAACTCGTTTCTCGACCGTTTCATCGTTCTCGCGCCTCCTCACCCTCCGACATTCCTCTCCGACCCAATCGCGCAACCGAACCCGCGTGTCACCCTTCGATCTACTCATGTCTACTATACGGCCCGATTACGCCCACCCCTTCGACCTGCACGTCTCTAGGTCGCTCGCAAGATCGACTTTGCCGACCCCGACATCCTGTTCTACGTTCGGTGCTTCTACGTCTTCTCCCAGACGCTCGTCCTCGGCATCTACTACTTTGTCACTCTCAAGGTGCGTCGCGCGCATCGAATGAAAAGGGGCAAATGCGCCTCGGCGGCGAACGACGAGCTGACCTGTTCACGCTCACGCGACGCAGATCAAGCAGAAGAACGACCTCAAGGTGCTCAAGTACACCGAGCCGGCCAAGCCCATGTCGGGCGAGGGCCCGTCGCAGGTCACGACGACGGTGCGCGACTATGACCTTGCCGAGACGAGCAAGGCGATCCGCAGCGTCCTCATGGGCGTCCTCTTCGTGCGTCTGCGCTCCCTTGCGCTTTTCGGTGGGTGAAAGCTTTCGACGGGCACTTGCTGATACGGCTCATGCGGGGGTCGCACAGATGGCCTTCATGCACCTGTACATGAAGTACACGCAGCCGCTCTTCATCCAGGGCATCATGCCGCTCAAGTCGCTCTACGACTCGAAGGTGCGCCTTGCCGCCCCTATATCATTTCAGTTCTCTGCACCAGTACTCACCCGAATGTCACGCTCCTCCGCGCGCAGATCCTCAAGATCCACCTGCTCGGCAAGCCCGCGACGGGCGACCTGAAGCGCCCGTTCGAGGCGCCGCCCAGCCTCTTCGGCGCGCCGGCCAAGACGGACCAGGCGGCCGAGCCGGCCAAGGTCGAGGCGAAGAAGGACAAGTGAGCATGTGCGTCGGGGACGCCGGGAAGGGAGAAGTGCTGCGGCAGAAGGAGGAGTGCCTATTTTAAAAGCGTGAGACGAAGGGGGGTTTGTGCAGTGCATTGCGTTGGCTGTCGAGTGCGGCCTTGAAGAGACTGCCGAGTGTCGTCAGCGACCCCTTGGACTCGATGCACGTGCCGACGGAAGCGAGCATTGTTGTTTGTTTCCCTCTCGCGCTTCGCCTCGCTCCCTCTGCTCAGCCGAGACTTCCTCCGCCCAGCAGAGACCCTTCGGAGCACTGCACACGCTCCACTCGCCCGCCACGATGTCTCCCTCCGCATCTGCACGTCCCGACGCGTCTCGCCAGACGTCCACCACCCCGCTCTCGCCCAATACGGCCTCCTTGCACAAGCGCCTCGGCGAGCTCTACCGGGAGCGCGCAGCCCTCCTCGACGTGTCGAACCGCCCGGCCTCCGCTGCAGGACCTGTCGCGGGACCGAGTCGCACGAGGGATGGCGGTGGGGTCTTCGAGGACCAGGGCGACCACCCAGCGAAGCGTGTCAAGTTCGAAGAGGAGGACGAGGACGACGACGACTCGCTCGTGCGGGTCAACGGACAGGCGCTGCAGGATGAGACGCCCGACATCGAGGCCGACCTCGGTACGCCTTTCGCGCAGAACGCTTCCTTCGTTCTTCGCTCACCTTGCTCCCCTGCGACAGAGCGACTTCGAGCCGACCATGAGCATGACCGGACCTGCTTCGACCCGACGTGCCCGCTCCGGCTCTACCAGACGCGGGACCCGCTTCAGTGCACTCGCACCGCGCGGCCCGCACCGTCGACCAAGAGGCGGCGGCGCCCGTCGAACCCAGCGCATCGGACGGGGCGCTGGCTCGAGTGCGAGGACGACCTGCTCCTGTGGTCGTGCATCCGCGGCGAGCCGTGGACGACGACGGCCGAGCGGCTCAAGCGCAGCCTGACGGCGTGCCAGCAGCGATGGAAGAAGCTCAAGACGGACCTGGACCTCGAGCCGTGTGCGCTGCTACTCTCGTCGTTCAGCTCGAGGCGACAAGTGCAGGACTGACCTGGACCGCTGTCCCTCGTGCAGGGCGCGACTACGTCGACCGCTCCGGCAGATGGATCGGCACACAGCACGCCGTCGACCGCATCCTCGCCGACCAGCCCTCGTCTCCGCCGTACACGGGCCTCACACCCTCGCCCGAGCGCGCCGCACGCGCCGCGCGCGGCAGGCCCCCCTCGCCCGACGCGCACGAGAAACGCACGCCGTCGCCGTCCCCGTCGCCGACGCCGTCGCCGTCCCCGTCGCCGACGCCGCCGCCGGCGCCTGCGCGCTGGACGGAGCTCGAGGAATACCGCCTCGTCGAGCTCCGCCGCCAGGGTCTAACGTTCACCGAGATTGGCAAGGTGCTCGGCCGGTCGGCGGGCGCTGCGATGGGCCGCTTTGGGAGGATTCGCAAGATGCGGATCGAGGCCCTTGGTCAGTTGTTCTCGCGCTTGGCTCAGAAACGCCCGTCATGCAGAGCTTGCTGACATGTCGGCTGGTGAAGGCGTCGACTTCCCACCCTGGAGCGACGACGAGTCTGACTTTGAAGCAGGTCAGAGCCCTCCCGCCGCGTCCACCTCGGAGGCTCCCGCCCTCGCGCCCGCCCTCGCGCCCCAGACACAGGCGAACAATACCTCCGCTGCATCTTCGCATGTCACGCAGAGCAGCGTCAAAATTGCAAAAGCATGCATCACAGAGCGCACACACGAATCGCAAAGAGGGGAAGGCGGAAGGAACGACACTCGGCACGAACCCGCTCCGGACCATAACAAGCGCGCCTCCAATGTCACCCGCTCAGAGCCCGACGAGCTTCCACAAGCCCTTGCGCACGCTGCCAAAGAACCCGCGCTCGCCCCCCTCGCCCTCCTCTCCCTCCTCGCCCAAACCCAGCTCGCCCGCCTCGACCTCACCAAACCCCGCCTCCCGCGCGCGGGCACGCGCCGCCTCGAGCGCCTCGCGCTCGCCCTCGTCGAGGAGTGCGACGTGCATCTTGCTGTCCGCCTGCGCCGGCTCGTCGACCGCAGCAGCCGCTGCGGCCGCTGCGACGCGCGAGAGCTCGTCGAGCGTGCTCGTGCTCTCGCCGGCAGCAGCGCGTGCGGCGGGCGCGGGCACGCCGACGACGACGACGGGCTTGGACTCGTCAGCGTCGGTGTGCTGCTCGTCGTCGAGGTCCATCGCGGCGGAAGCGGACTTGGGCGGCGGCGGAGCGGCGAAGGAGGAGGCGGAGGCGGAGGCGGTCGACGCAGCCGAGATCGACGCAGACGTGATGTCGGCCGGCGGAGGCGCTGCTGCGGACGACGACGAGGGCGAGCCAAACGGCCCAGGCGCCGGTGCCGCAAACATGGGCGCGGGCGGCGCGCTCGCTCCCGAGGCGAGGGGAAGTGCGGGCTGCTTGGGCGGCGCGAACCCGCTCCCGGGCGTGGTCGACCCGCGCGCGGGCGGGACGCGGCGCGTCCTCGCAGGCGACAGCGTCAGGTCGTCGTCTTCGGCTTCGGCTTCGGCGTCCGAGCCGTCCGTGGCGAGCGCGCCGTAGGGGACGTACGACCTGCGCGCCGACGTGCGGCGCGAGTGCGGGCGCGCGCTGCTGCCCGGCCCCGCGGGCGCGAGGTCGAACCCGTCGCCCGAGAGCGAGGCCGGCGGGCGCGACGACACGCGCGGCTTCTTGTAGCTCGCGCTCGCACCAGCGGCGGCGGTGCCGTCTTCGTCGTCGGACGAGGGGAGCTCGCTCAGGTCGCTGCTCGCGAGGTCGTCGTCGTCGTCGGCGTCGCGGGCGGCGGCCGACGAGCGGCCGGCGCGGCGCTTGGTGCCTGCTGCGCCGCGCTTCCGGCCCTTGTGGCTGCTGCCCGCGGCCGACGCGCCGCCCGGCCCGAGCCCGGGGCTCGAGACGTACGAGCGGCTGACGTGCGCCGCGGCGGGCGAGCCGGCGTTGCTCAGGCTCGCCGAAGAGCCGCGGCGCGCCTTTTGCAGCGCGACGACCTCATCGCGGTGGCGCTTGACGCGGTCGTTCTCGGCCTTGGCGATCGAGACCGAGGTCGGGTGCAGGTCGGGCCCGAGGAGCTCTGACCAGTTGGTCGTCGCGAGCGCGTCGGCCGCGAGCGGGTGACCATTGATCAGGTCGGCGACTGCGCGGAGCGTAATCGGGCGGGAGGATGAGCATGGGGCGTGCGGCGGATGCGCGAGTGGAAGGAAAAACGGAACGCACGCTGCTGGTCGTTGGGGCGGTTCTTGCGCATGACGGCGAGGTGGCTCGCGACCTGGGTGCGGTTGCGGATCTTGCCCGTCTGGCGGCGGAGGTACTCTCCGAGGAGGCCGTTGCGGCCGTAGCTGTCGTCGCCGAGCCAGACGGTGCGGCGGCCGAGGGCGGGGATGAGGGCCATGCCGGCAAAGAGGACGCGGTCCATCTCGGCGTCCCACAGGTTGCCCTCCTCGGCGCGGTTGTGCAGCCGGCGCCCGCTCGCGCTGATGGGCGTGTTGCGCGGGCGTGCAGACGACGACGAGCCCGACGCGGCAGCGATGGCGGCGAGCGCGGGAGCAGCGGCGGCATCTTCGTCGTCGTCTTCATCGTCCGGCTGGGCGAGGGTAGCGGCGGGGGTCGAGGGCGTGGCGGCGGCGGCGGCGGTGGTGCGGGACTTGCGAGCCGGGGTCGCGGAAGCAGAGGGGGCGGGCGAGGCCGTGTCGTCTGGGTGGGCGAGCTGGTGCTCGGTGGCCTTGTACGCGACTGTGCAGCTGAGCGAGTCAGCGGGGTCTGCACGCGAGCAAAGAGCGCGCGCAGGAAGGACGGACGGCGCGAGGACGAGCGCGACATTGCTGGCGAGCGGATGAGCACGACGCGGCAGGCGGGGGCGGGCGGGTGCTCGAGGGGCGCAGGGGGGTGGACAGGGGCTGCGACGGGGTCAGTAGGGCTCACTCGGGCGCTGGGCACTTGCTGCTCGGCGTCGCGCGGGCGCAGGCGGGCGCAAGGGCAAGCGGAACCACGCGGAGGCGAAGGAGGACACAGGACACAGGGGCGCACTCGAGTCAGCACGCGGGCAGCGCAGGGCAGGACTGACTGCCACAGAGGACTGCACGCACCTCGCAGTGCTCTGCGCACGCGTTTCCTGCGGGCG
This sequence comes from Rhodotorula paludigena, assembly GCF_050403205.1. Lineage (NCBI taxonomy): Eukaryota > Fungi > Basidiomycota > Microbotryomycetes > Sporidiobolales > Sporidiobolaceae > Rhodotorula > Rhodotorula paludigena. Next base: position 70,113 of record NW_027481419.1, on the reverse strand, counting down.
GGTTGGAGGCGGGAGAGCGAAGGGGGCGGCGCGGAAGCACGTCGCGCCCTTCGCTCCCTCTCGCGGCCACCACACCCGCGCACACGCCGCACCACGGCCACCTGGACAGCAGTCCGTGGGTGACTGATGCGTGGTCAACGTGCTCAGGCTCCCCCGCTCTGCTGTGCGCGCCCTCGCGTGCCCCTCTCTTTGCTGCACCGCACGGACCCCAGCCTGTCGCCTGCCCTCCCACTCGCACTCGACCCGCCAGAAGCTTTGTTTGCGACAGCCTGCATCAGACTGTATGGCTGGGCCTGCTGCGCATCCCGCTCTCTCTGAGCACGTCGATTCGCTCGGCCGCTGTCGTCTGCTTCGGCTTCGACTCGGCCTCTTCGGCTCTCCTCCTTCGTCGTGCTATCGCAATTGCCCGCACTTCGGTTCGCTCGCGTGTCACTGCGTCCACGCTGAACGCGCGTCGTCTCTTCACGGGCTTGGGCAACGATCAAGCCGGCTAGACCGTGGTCTGCCCTGCTCGCGACGGTCTGATGCCACGCTTCTTGCTGCTGGAGCCGCCGTGATGCTTCTCTTTGATCCACGTGCGGTACCTGCGACTTGCGCGCTTGCTCGCAGCTCGCTTGAGCCGCTCTCCGCGCTCAAAAGCGTGAGGGGACTCTCATCCTTCCGCTACAGTCACGTCGCCGCGGCCGTTTTACGTGCAAATCTCACGTTCGCCAGCTCAGCCAGACTTCGAACGAACAGAGTGATCCCGGAAGCGGCCTTTTGCTGCGAAGCCAGAACCGTCTTCCGCTTTTTCGCCGTGTAGTCGGGGGAAGCATCTTTGTCGGACGCCGCCAGAAAAGTGCACGGAACAGGCAGCGGGCTTTGTAAGCTGTAGGACAGAGACGTACAGACCCCGTGCAGGATTCTGAGCGACCGTGCCGTCATTCCGCCTCTGCTCTTGCACCTCGCATCCTCGCTCTCTCCGCCCTTCCTCTCCCGCTCTCACTCCGCGCAGAGACGAGCGCCAGTCGCGCAATGGACGACCTCCCCGCCCAGATCGCCGCGGCGTGCTCTCTCGCGCTCTCGCAGGCGCCGTCCGTGAGCGCCGCCGAGCGGCACCGGTCGTACGAATTCCTGCAGCAGGTCAAGGACGCGGCGGGGCAGACGTGGCAGGCGTGCTGGAAGCTGTTTCTCGACGGGCGCGACGAGGGCGCGCTCCAGGGCCGCGGACTCGCGCCCGAGGCGAGGATGTTTGCCGTCCAGGTCGTCGGAGAAGCGTGCGTCGAGCGGTTTTCCCCTCTCTGAGCGCGGGCAGGGGGGTGGGCGGGCTGGGCGGAAGGGCAGACGGCGCTGGGGAGACTTTCTCGAGGGCTCAGCGGTGCAGGCGCGGGCTTCTGCGGCGTTGCGGGCGAGTCGAGGGCGGCACCGCCTCGAGGTGGAGCGCATCTCGATGCCATCACTCTCGCCGTTCTGGCCCTCGAGCGTGCACGCGGAGGCCTGCGAGACTCTACTCGCGGCTCTGCGGCGGCGGAGGTGCCCGATCGAGGTCGACACGGCGCCCTCGAGCGAGTCGCGTGAGCTGCTCGAGCAGCTGCACCTGCACCTAGCACCGGCAACGACCATTGTCTCAAGCTTAGTGCCACAGAGCTGACCCTTGCTCAAATGCCCACAGCCTCCCGACACTGCCGCAGGACGCGCTCGCGGTCCTCCAGTCAAGCCTGTTTGACTACTTCTCGAGCGAGTTCGTTGCCGGCCCGGCAGAAAACGGCGTCACCTGTGCGTCTATGCATGCCCAGGATCAACATCAATCCTGAGCTGACGGTATGCGCGAGACAGTCCTCAAGAACGCCATCGTCCACCTCGCCGCCGCCATCTTTGTCCACGCCTACCCGCTCGTCTCGCCCACCTTCTTCACCACACTCCTCGCCCTCCTCCGCACCTACCCGCCGTCCCTCGCCGTCCCCTCGACGAGCGCATCCGTCCCGCTCAACCCGCACACGACCGACCTCTTCCTGCGCATCCTGCACGAAGTCTCGCTCGAGATCTCGGACGTGCACCTCCGCCTCAACAAGGCGCCGCAGCGCCTCAGCAAAGACACCGAGCTGCGCGACGCCGTCCGCGAGCGCGACGCGCCCGCCATCGCCCTCGCCGTGTGGGGCGTCATCGGCGAGGCGCTCGAGGGCGTCGACGCGCCCGATGCGGTGCCGGCGCCGGCAGCGGGGCAGCACGAGGTCGGGCTAAAGGGCAAGACCGCGAGGGAGATCGCAGAGATGGCAGTGCGCGTCGCGGGAGACTATGTCTGTGCGTCGGCGGTACCGCTGCGCTGATTCGCTTTGCGTGAGACGTGACGAGCTGACCTTAAATACGCGGCTCTTTTCGCACAGCGTGGATCGACATCAACCTGATGGTGACGCCGTCGACGATCGGGCTGCTCCTCCGCTGCATCAACCTCGCGTCGCCGCTCGCCATCGCCATCCGCTCGGCGACTGCCGACACGCTGATCGAGACGGTCGGCAAGGGCATGCCCGCGCCGGACAAGCTCCGCCTCTTCGAGGTCCTCGACGTCGGCACCGTCCTCGCCGCGCTCGTCGACACGGGCCGCGAGGGCGGGCGGAAAGAGGCAGAGAGCGACGACGTCGAGCGGTTCCGCGAGAAGCTCGCGAAACTGCTCAACGGCGTCGGGACCGAGCTGTGCAAGATCCTCGACGATGTGCGTACCTCCGACTGCTTAACAGCGTGAGTTCCTCTGGACTGATTTGCTCTCACGCGGCGGCAGACCTCATCGGCGCCCGACGCAAAGACGACGGCGCACACGATGGCGACTGCGCTCCTCCCGCTCCTCCTCCGCTTCCTCGTCGACCCGCGCGACGACATCTCGATTGCCGTGTACCCCTTCGCGACCGCGATCCTGTCGGTGTACAAGAAGGAGAAGCGGCGCGCAGGCGCGGGCGCGGGCATGCCCGACCCGACCTTGACGGACGCCAAGCGCGCGTTCCTCACCGAGCTCCTGCAGGGCACGGTGGGCAAGATGGCGCACGGCGCCGACGTCGAGTGGGAGCTCGCGCTCGAGGGCGACGAGGACGAGGACATGCTCGCGTTTGCCGAGATGCGCAAGAACCTGCGCGTCATCGGCGACGGCGTCGCGTGGATCGACCCCGAGCTGTATGCCCAGGGCGTGCGCGGCATCGTGCTCGAGACGATCGACCTCTTTGAGCAGGGCGGCGCCAACGATGGGAGGCTGAGCTGGCAGCGCATCGAGCTCGCGCTCGCGATGCTCTACGGCTACGGTGCGCTTCACTGGCTCGCGCCTCCGCCGCGTGTCTCGCCTGTAACTGACTCGAGGCCCTCGCGCAGGTCAAGCCATCTCGGCAACCGGTCCGGGCGCGTTCGTCCTCGTCCCGCAGAGCGAGATCCAGCGCGCCAAGCGCGAGCCCGACTACCGCATCGACTACACGCAGTTCCCGCTCTCGCAGCTCGGCGAACTCATGCTCCGCGCGTGCCGCTCCAAGGTCGTCAACTTTGCGCACCCGGCCGTCAGCCTCCAGTTCTTCGAGGTCGTCGTCCGGTACCACGACTTTTTCCGCCTCTGTCCCGAGTTCATCACCGAGATACTGCCGAGCTTCCTCGACGAGCAGTGCGTCCTTTCCCTCGACTCTGTCCCGGTCATGGTAGCTTTTCGCCGGACCCCGCTAACGAGAGTTCGCATCGGAATGTGCAGCGGCCTGCATCAGCCGGAAGAAGCCGTCCAGGCGCGCGTCTTCTACCTCTTCAGCCGCTTCATCTACCAGGCCAAGGCGATCGTCCAGTCGCAGGTCTCGGGCGACCTCGTCCGCTCCATCCTCACGGGCATGCAGGTGAGGCCTCCTTCCCTTCATCCAGCACGAGTCGGTGGCTAAAGCGCGCACCCTTTCACAGGACCTGCTCGTCGTCAACGCCTCCCTTCCCGATTCCGAACCCCCTTCCGAAGCCATCCTCACCAAATCCGCCTCGACCCCCTCCGTCTTCGACTCGCAGCTGTATCTCTTCGAGACGGTCGGCACCCTCATCTCCATCCTCAACCAGATTCCCGATCAGCAGGTTGTCCTCCTGAACGCCATCCTGGATCCCCTCCTTAAGGACCTCCAGGCCAACGTCCGCCCGACCGCAACCTCGCCCGAAGACCTGAACGCCGTCTTCAAGGCGCACCACCTCATCATGGCCGCCGCGTCCGTCGCCAAGGGCTTTCCAGACCTGTCTGCCCGGACGCCCATCGCGCAGGGGGCCTGGGTCGACGTCTTCCGCTCGGCGACCGAGACGATCCTCGCAAGCGCAAAGGTCATGGCCGGCTTCATCGTCATCCGCGACGCGGCGCGCTTCGCTTTCAACCGCATCGTCGCGACGACGGGCCAGGCGGTCCTCCCCCTCATTCCGACCTTCATCGACTGCCTCGTCGGCGAGATCACCTTCCCCGAACTCGCCGAATTGCTCAGCTTCCTCGGTCTGCTTGTCGCCAAGTACAAGGTGCGTCGTGGCGAAGCCAGCCCGGCTTTTTTTGCGATTGAAAGCTGACTGTGCGTGTGTCGCCGTCCGCGCAGGCCAACTTCCTCGAGATCCTCGATACACTCCTCCTCCCCGTCTTCAACCGCGTCTTCCACTTCCTCCAGCTCCCGATCGCCGGCACCGACGACACGGTGCAACACTCTACCCTCCGCCGCGCTTACTTCGGCTTCATCCTCTCGATCACGGGCGCCAACCTGCAAGAGGTCTTCTACTCTGAGAGTGCGTTCGGCTCTCGCCTTTCTCGCCCTTAAAGCGTGAGACGCGTTGGCAAGCGACTGACGCCAATGCCTGCACGCAGATAACAAGGCGCACCTCCAATCGATCCTGCAGTCGATCACGCACTACATCTCGACCGACTCGCTTGCGCCCGATCAGCGGCATGGCTTTGGCGTGCTCAACAAGCTGCTGCAGCTGTGGGTTGAGCCGTACCGCCCGCCGACCGCGCCGCCACTCGCGAACGGCACTGCGCCGCCCCCGAGCCCCGTGCCCGGGTTCGAGCGCTTCCTGTACGAGAACGCGGTCAAGATCTGCTTCGAGGTGCCGCTCAAGCCCGACTTTGACTACTCGGACGCGCAAAGCTTCCAGGTGCGCTCCTTCTCTCCCGCGTCGTTCGCAGCGCGAGTGCGCGGCGCACGCATTGATTGCTCCGCATCGCCGCACCGACCCCTGCTGACACCCACGCGCGGTTGTAGGTCATTGGCGAGATTGCCAACTTCCTCAAGGCGCTGCTGCAAAAGCGCGGCAACGAATTTGTCGAGTTCATGACGACGCAGTTCTTCCCGTCCATCTCGTGCCCGCCGGAAACGAGCGCGCAGTTCATGACCGCGCTGCAGGAGGCGCCCGAGTGCGTTTCATTCACGCTCTCAGGATTTCACGATCGGGTAGAATGGCCGAGACTGACGACCGTGTTCCGTTTGCTCGCGACTTGCAGCGGCAAGCAGTTCAAGAAGTTCCTCGGCACGTTCCTGCAGACGAGTCGCGGTCCGGCGCAATGATCTGCCCGTCATTCTCTCGCTCTCTTTCCGTGCACTCGCATTCCCGTCCACATCCTCCATCGCATCCCGCACATCACGCCCGCATCCTTTTGTCGTTCCCATCCTCCCTCGCCCTCCCCAGCTTGTCTGCCTCCTTTGGACGACACCCCTTCGCATGTGTCTCTTTCCCACTCCTCGTGTGCCCGCACGCAGCGTGACTCGCACTCTGCTGCTGGTTGTGTGCGGTCCGAACGGAGCTGTAGGATCTTCACGTGCAAGTGGAAGTGGCACAAGGTAGCGGGAACGGCCCGCCTAAGCGACGCAGAGTCTCGAGAGCCTCGTGATAGTACTCGCGAGCTGCTTGATCCCTCTCTCAGCCGGATCGCGAGTGAGCTGCCCTCGTCGCCCCGCTCCTCTCGTCGGTCCGTCTGTCCCTTGTCCTCCACCTCACACCCTCTGCTCGCGCCTGACGACCAGCCAAGGTCGTCACGCTACTGCTTTCCGAGCTTCCGCACTGTCACGATGACTGCTCCGAGCGCTTTCAAGGCTGGTGTCGACCCCGTCCCTCCCTCGAGCACGAATCCGTTCACGGCGGCGTGGGACGAGCTTCGCCGCCCGCTCAAGTCGCCCATCCGCATCAAGGAGGTTGTGCGACTGACCGTCTCTAAGGACGAGTTCGTGCTCAAGCCGCCCGCGGAGACGCACTCGTCGCGTGGTCCCACCGCCAAGGAAGTCGCGACCGTTTCTCCTCTCGTCCGCATCTCGAGCATGAACGACTATGTCGAGCTCATCTTCCGCCAGACTGACCGCGAGCTGCGCGACCGCGATCTCGACGGCGAGCGCGATGAGCCCATCCGCCTCCGGCCCCTTGTCGACCCCAAGCCAGACGAGCTCGGCGACGACGACGCGCGCGCTATCAGCTACTCGACCGAGCAGGGTCTCACGGACGCTCTTGGAGTGCTCCTCAACGGTCGCGCGGGCAAGGTTCTCTCGCTCGCAGTCGGGCGCAACACGTGTTTCGCGCGGACCAACGACACGATCGCGGCGACTGACCTCTCGGACTGCCTCCGCACAACCGAGCCGCCTCGCATTACGATAGAGATCAAACTCGAGACCGTATTGAGCGACCAGGACTTCGAGGAGATTGTGGCCATCGTTGGCAAGGGCGAGCTTGACTTCCACTGGCCGAGTCTCGGTGCGTCACGCCACAGGCTATGTACATGCATGGCGTGACGCTGACTGGCTCTGTGTGTAGATGAGAAGGCGCAGGCATCAAAGGGTGATTCCAAGCCGCAAGTTAGCAAGGAACCTTGGGGTGCTTTCCTCGGCGAACAGAAGCTCGACGAGCTGGACGGACACACCTGGCGCCCTACCTTTGATTCGGTCCTCTTCCAGGTTCGCTGTTACGCCCATCCCTTTGAACGACGCTGATTACCTTTCGCGAGCAGCTCTATGCGCAAATCAGTGCTGCCAAGGCCGTCTCGGCGCACCTCGACCAGGTCCAGCTCGACCGCACCTGCGGCCTTCTGACCAACGGCCGCAAGTGGCTCGTCCTGAGCGAGAAGGACGGCGTCGCGTACGTATCGCCCTTTGTGCTCGACTCGGAGGAGCACGCCGTCGCCGCCGTGCTCACCGCCCTCGTCCTCGGCGCGATGACGCCGTCCGCCAAGCACGGCGCCGGCGCCTCGGACCACGCGCACGAGGGCGACGACGAGCCCGCGGCGAAGAGGCAGAAAGGCGAGAGGCGCATCCTTCGCGCCTTGGCGGACGAGGTGGTGCCGGGACCGAAGGTGGTGAGTTTGTAGGCGTGAGCGCGTCGAAGGAGCTGCTTTTCCCCGCTTTGCGAGCTCGTCTCGTAGTCTCGAGTGTGCAATTCTGATGCGCATCCTACTTGCCTGTTTTCCTCTTGAATCTTACAGACGTTCGTCGAGCCCGCGACGCCTCCGCCTCGCACCCCTTCGCCGCCGCCGCTGCCTGTCGAGACAGTGCGGCATGCACAGGTGCTCAGCTTCCGCTTCCAGGACCTGTGGAAACGCGAGAAATCCAGCCAGGATTTGTGGTTCCGCGCGACGTCGTCTCACTTGTCGAGACGCGTGCGCCATCGGCATGAGGCGGATCCCCTGTGTGTCTTTTCGGCATTCGTCAGACCGCACAGCTCGGCTAATTCGCACTCTTTCGTACAGACCTGTACCGACCGTCAACGAGCCGCCCGAGCTAACTTTTCGCATGTGGAGCCGATTCCGATTCACGACTCTCGTCTTCGTCTACCGCTCGACGGACTTGCAGTACGCGCTCAAGCGTGTCAACTGTGTCATTTTGGACGACCTCGATGGCTACGCGGCGGCGGAAGAGCTGTTCTGCGAAGCCGGGGTGCTCGAGCACCTGGAGCAGGTGGCGCCTTCGCTCGCCGGCGTCTTCTTCCCGCACTTCCTCGGACTTTGGACGCCCGTAGGCGATCGCGCACTCTGCGGACTCATGACCGCGTGGTTCGGCGAGCCGATCGAGCGTCACTCGCTTGAGTACTTGCAGAGGTAAGCCTTCTCGTCCTGCGTCGCTTTCGTGTCGCATAGTATTGACGGCTCTCTTTGGCCATCGTGGGCAACCGGCTCAGTCTCGACCCGATGGGCACGCTCGATCAGCTGCACAGCCTCGGCGTCGCGCATGGCGACATCCACCGCTCGAACCTGCGCCTCGTCTCGTCGTCGCCGTCGACGGAACCCTCTTCTCCGCCCTCGACCTCTTCCGCCACGGATCGCTCGCCGCCATCTCGACGACACAAGCTTGCCTTCCTCGACTTTGGCCGGAGCGTGCTTGAGGAGGATCTGACGTCGGAGCAGTGGGAGTCGGCCAAGGCAGGAGATCGCCGTGCGCTGCGAAGGACCCTGACACCCAACGGACTTGTGTTATAGATAACGATGAGTATTCTGTGGCAGCGTTGGACATCTCATTTGTCTGCAAGACGGCTCTGCGGGAGAGTTGTTGGGAGTCGCGCTGTCTGCGCGGAACGCTCCCTCTTGCTCGCCCTACCCTGCCCGTCTGCCTCCTTTGGACGACACCCCCTCGCATGTGTCTCTTTCCCAATCCTCGTGTGCTCGCACGAAACGTGATACGCACTCTGCTGCTGGTTGTGTGCGGTCCGGAGTAGGCTGTTCACGTGCAACTGGAAGTGGCACGAGGGTGCGAGCACGACCCAGCTAGGCGACGCAGAGCTTCGAGAGTCACGCGATAGTACACGCAAGCTGTTTCTTGCCTCGTCCAGCCCTAGCGCGAGTAATCCGCCGTGGTCGCCCCGCTCCTCTCGTCGGTCCGTCTGTCCCTTGTCCTCCACCTCTCACCGCTTGCTCCCGCCTGACGACCAGCCAAGGTCGTCGCGCTAGTGCTTTCCGAGCTCACTCGCTGTCACGATGGCTGTTCCGCACGCTCTCGAGGCTCGCGTCGAGCCCTCCTCCCCCTCGTGCACCGATCCGTTTACGTCGGCCTGGAACGAGCTGCGCCGCCGCCTGGGCGCACCAATTGCGGCTAAAGTCATGCAGATGACTCACACGGGCGACAACATCGTGTACAAGGAGCAGAGCGAACCGCACGCCTCTCGCCCGCCCACGCCATACGAGGTCAAAAACCTCCCGCCGCTCACGGGCCTGTCGAGCATGAACGAGTACCCGCTGCGCATCTTTGAGAACACCACGCTTGAGCTCACGCAGCGCGACCTCCATGGCGAGCGCACGGAGCCGATCGTCCTGCGCGCACTCCCCGATCCGCAGCCCGCCGTAATCGGAGACGCCGATACAATCCTTCTCTCTTACTCGAGCGAGCGGGAGCTCGTCTCCAAGCTCCAGTACCTCCTCAATCTGCGCACTGGCCCTCTCCTTTCCATCGTCGTCGGCCAGAATACCTTTTTCGAGCAGCCTGTCGACACCCTCAGCGCTGCCGACCTTGCGGGCGGCCTTGGCACTGCGGAGCCACCGCGCATTCTCATCGAGATAAAGTTCTCGTCCGTCATGAGCGACAAGGACTTTCACCTCATTGCTGCCACCGTCGAGGCGGGCCATGTTGACTGGCACATGCCCGAACTCGGTGCGTTCCGGTTTCACGACTACATTGACGCCCGTCACCAACATATCACGAGTATCTGATGCACCCGAAGACGAAGACGAACCAGCGACCAAGGATAAGCCGAAGGAGAAGCTGAGCAACGCCGAATGGGGCGCGTTCCGTGACGGCGTCAAGCTGAACAAGGAGGTATGGCCCGAGAAGGGCAACTCGATCATATTCCAGGTCAGCTGAGTGCTCTGCTCGCCTTCCGCATGTCGCTAACAGGCGGCCATTGCAGATGCACGCGCAGCTCGTCGCTGCAAAGAAGGTTGCCACCGCGCTCGACCCGGTCCAGCGCGACCGCATGTGCAGCGTCTTGACCAATGGGCGCAAGTGGCTCATCATGAGCGAGAAGGACGGCGTCGCGTGCATCTCGCCCTTTGTGCTCGACTCGGAAGAGCACGCCGTCGCCGCCGTGCTCGCGTCCCTCGTCCTCGGCGCCATGACGCCGTCCGCCAAGCACAGCCCCGCTACCTCGGATCGCGCGGACGAGGGCGGCGATGAGCGCGCGGCGAAGAGGCAGAAGAACGAGAAGCGCATCCTTCGCGCCTTGGCGGACGAGATGGTGCCGGGACCGAAGGTGGTGAGTTCGTAGGCGTGCGCGCATCAGACGAGCTGCTTTTCTCCGCTTTGCGAGCTCGTTGGATGGTCTTAAAGAGTGCTAGCCTGATGCCAGTCTACTTGCCAGCCTTCCTCTTCGACCTTCCAGACGTTAGTCGACCCTGCGACGCCTCCGCCTCGAACCCCTTCGCCGCCGCCGCCACCTTTCGAGACACTGCGGCACGCGCAGGTGCTCAACTTCCAGTTCGAGGACCTGTGGACTCCCAAGAAGTTCAACCAGGATTTCTGGCACCGCGCGACGTCGTCTCAGCTGTCAAGACGCGTAAACTATCGCCATGAGGCGGACCCCCTGTTTGTCCTTCTCGCGCTTCGTCAGCGCGCTTGACTCGGCTGACCACACTCTTCGCGCAGATCAGCACCGACGGTCAAGGAGCCGCCCGAGCTGACCTTTCGCCTGTGGAGCCGATTCCGGCCCTCCCTCGTCTTCCTCTACCGCTCGACGGACTCGCGGTATGTACTCAAGCATGTCGAATGCGTCCTTCTGGGCGATCTCGATGGCTTCGCGGCGTCGGAAGAGCTGTTCTGCGAAGCCGAGGTGCTCGAGCACCTGGAACGGGTGGCGCCTTCGCTCGCCGGCGTTCTCTTCCCGCACTTTCTCGGTCTCTGGACGCCCGCAGGCAATCGCGCGCTGTGCGGTCTCCTGACCGCGTGGTTTGGCGAGCAGATCGAGCATCACTCGCTCGACTACCTCATGAGGTGCGTTCTTCGCACGTCCCTGCGCTCTGTTTCTGACAATGAGGAGTCTTCACCGCGTCCTACTGCGCTCTTCTGTATTGGCGGAGACAGTCTCGATCCTATGGGCGCACTCGCTCAGCTGCACAGCCTCGGCGTCGCGCACTGCGACATCCACCGCTCGAACCTGCGCCTCGTCTCGACGTCGTCATCGACGGAACCCCCTTCTCCGCCCTGGACCGCCCCCGCCGCGGACCGCTCGCTTCCTCCTAAACAACACAGATTCGCCTTCCTCGACTTTGGCCGGAGTATGCTGGAGAAGAATCTGACGACGGAGCAGTGGGAGTCGGCCAAGGCAGAAGACCGCAATGCGCTGGAAACCACCCTGACACCCGACGGACTTGTGTTATAGATGACGTTGTGTATCCTGAGACCATCGTCGGACATCTCATTCGATTGCAAGACGGTTCTGCGGGAGAGTTGTCGGCAGTCGCAGTTGCCGCTGTTTGCGCGGAACGCTCCCTCTCGCTCTCGCTTCTCGACCTCGTCTCGCCGGGTCCCGGATCCGCCATGGCGTCCGCGCAAGCGTTCACGGCGCACCTGCTCGCACGGCTCGACGCCGACCTCGTCTTCCTGCGGGACCAGCACCTCCTCTCGCAGCCGGACCTCGAGCTCATCCGCTCCAAGCTCGCGCCCGCCGGGCTCGACCTGGCTCTGCAGGGCTTGCACGTCGACGCACACAAGACTGCGCCACCGCCCGCGGCGCCTCTTGCGGCGAGCGTGGCGGGGGGAGTGGGCGCAGGTGCGGGAAAGCCGAAGTGCCGCGCCGTGTGGGACTATGTCGCGTCGCAGGTGCGTTCAGACGTCTTTGTGCGGTCTCCAAGACCGCTTGCTGCCCTCTCTGCGGCTCTGCGCGACGCTGCGAGGTTGCCGAGGTCGGGGGCGGTGCTGCGGGAACGACAATAGTCGCGACGATGAAGGCGCGCAGAGGCCCTGTTGAGCGTTCGAGGGCCGCCTTGCAGTGCCAGAGCTCGCGAAAATTCTACCAAGGAACCCGAATCGCGCGACGACGCCCCGCTGACTTGCTCCTGCTCGTCTCGCTCGCAGCCTGACGATCTCGGCTTCTCCGCCGGCGACATAATCACCATCGAGGACGAAGTCAACACAGACTGGTGGAAGGGTTCGATCAGTGCGTTACAACACCGCTGTTTTCCCGGATAGGGGCTCGCATGCTGACGGCTGGGCTCCTTCCGCGCAGACGGCAGGACCGGTCTGTTCCCATGCAACGTGCGTCAGCGGGACCCGGGGCATCTAAGGTGCCGTCATGGCGTACTGATCCTGTCGATTCGGCGCTGGCGCAGCACGTCGAACGGATCCCACCCACTTCTGCGCCTCCCCCTCCCGCTCCTGCGAGCGGTCCCGCATACAGCCCGAGTTACAGCCAGCCCGTCCGTTCTCCTATCCTGGCTCTCCTCCTGCCGCACTGCTGATCGGTCGATACTGCAGCCTCCGAACCAGTGGACCCCGCCGCCCCCGCCCTCCGCCGCAGGCCCGCCCTCGTACGCGTACCAGCAGCCGCAGTTCTACGGCTCTGGCCCTCCGCCTCCCGCATTCGGCGAGAAGGCATCGTACGCACCGCCACCTCCCCCGCCGCAACACCAGCCGCCGGCGCCTCAGCAGATTGTCGTTCAGCACCAGCAGCCGCCGACGCCGACCGAGGAGGAGAAGAAGAAGGGACGGCTCGGGCGGTTTGGGAAGCAGATGGGCGGGCACGTCGCGCAGGGAGCTGGGTTCGGGCTCGGTGCCGGTCTGGCCGTGCGTGCTCTTTCGCTCCATCTCCTTTCCTGCAGCTCGCCGAGCGTGCGTGCGAGTCGCGGCGGCTCGTCCATTAGCCGAACGTGACGCTGACTCTCAGGAGCCATGCAGAGCGAAGCCGTGCACGCCGTCTTCCGCTAGACCGTTCTACGCTCCCCTTTTTTCCATAGTCTTTTCCGCCTCTCATTGCGTCCCGGTCGTGGTCGCTTGTCGTCTCCAGATCTTTCCAGCGGCGCAACCTGTATCTTTTACCTTGTCTCTAATCGCTCGTGAGAGGCGCATCCTACGCAAGCGAAGGCTGCAGGCCCAAAAACCTCGCCAGCTCGTCGTCCGTCCACCCGGCGACGGCGCTGTACAGCGCGCCCGGGACGAGCTGCGACGGTGCGCCCGCTGGTGCTGCGCTGCCTGGCGCGGGGATGTCCATGTTCCAGACCTCTCCGGAAGCGGGAGCGGCGGGAGTGGGTTCGAACGAGGGGAACGGGAGCGGGAGCGAGAGGAGGGCCGGACCGGGCGGGAACGCCGGCTCGTCGATGGTCGGGACCTCGAGCACTGCAGTGACCGGCGGTGCAGAGGACGCCAGGACGGCAGCGTCGCGTTGGGCGACGGCGGCGCCGCGCAGGCGCGTGATTGCGGCGGCGGAGACAACGCTGGAGGGCCAGGTGTGCGCAAAGGCGAGGAGCGCGGCGAGGTCCGTGTCGGCGTGCGATAGGTGTGTGTCGAAGGCGGCGAGAGGGGGAAGGGGTGGCGGTGAGAGCGAGGGCGCGGGCGTTGCGAGAGAGGGAGAGGAGAAAGGCGAGGGAGTGAGGGCACGGCAAGCCAGCTCGAGCGACATGCCTGCGCCGTGCACGAGGCCACTGCAAGATAGACTCAGGTTAGTATGCATGTGCGTGTCGATATGCTACTCCCACTCACATGCACGCGAGCTTGTTCGAAAACTCGAACCCCGGCCCTTTCTCCGTGTATTCGCGCGCGAGCCACGCAATTGAGGCCGCAGCGTCGGTGCAGCGCACGTGCGCAAGTGCGCGAATCGATGCGCTTGTGGAGCAGTCGAGGAAAGGCTTCCAGAGGAGGATGGTGAGCGTGTGCTGCGGAGGGCGCCATGAGTCAGCGACAATGGGCGAGAATTCGGTGAGCGTGAGAGGGGCGTACGAATGAGAGATTGCTGCGAAATGTGGATCGAGTGAAAGGTGAGCGAGGCAGCGGGTGCAGTAGAGAAGAGGGAGTAACGCACAGGTGCAGCGTGTCCGGACTGTCGACCACCGTGGCGGGCCCATGGTAGATTGGCGGCAGCGACTCCCGCCTGGTCAAATCAGCGAGACTCAGTCAGCCTGTTCAGCATCCAGACCGAAGCTCGAGGCGGCATGTACGCACCACTCGCTCAACTCGTTCCACAGCCTCTTGGCCGTCTCGCACTTTGCCTCGCTGCTCAGCCCGAGCCCCTGCTCCGTATAGCACAGCCAGCACACCTTCCACCCGATCCGATTCAGCCGCACGTCGAACGCCCAGCTTGCGCCCTGGCCGGGAAGTGCGCATTCGGAGGCGGGAGGGAGCGCGGGGAGCGGCTGGTGGATCTCGCTGAGGGAGAAGGCCGAGCGGCGACCGAAGCAGATCGAGTAATGCACGTCGTGCGTGAAACAGCCCCAGCTGCGTACGTGGATCGCGACGACAAGGCGCAGAAGGGTCAGCGCGAGCGGGGGCGGGAAGGAAGCGACGAGACGCACAAGGTGCGCCTGCGGGAGGCCCGCATCTCGGATGAGATGGGGTCCGAGGCGGGAGGGTCGATGTGCAGTCCGACTGTACCGGGAGAGTGAGCGAGAGGAAGCACCAGAACGAGGTAGACGTTCTGTACGCACAGTCTATGCAGACCCGCTGTGCGAGTCCTCCGTAGAGCTGCACTCGAAGCCTCGTCAGCCGGTGCAGAAAGGCATCGAAACGTATGAAGGGAGAAAGTATGGGAGCCTGCGCAACTTACCCAGCCCGTTCGTGGGCGCCCAACTCCGCCAAGATACGTAGCGATGACCATGAGTCCGCGGATCGTGCTGAACTTGGGGTCAGCGAGCTCGTCGGTGACGAGGTCGAGCGCGGCGCGGAGGAACGGCTCGCCGCGCGTGTTCGGGTCCGAGGGGGGGTCGCAGATCTCGGGTGGGGGGTTGCGCACTGCGCGCGCACAGGAGTGAGCCAAGGGGAGATGCGGGAGCAGAGGAATGAATCGCACGGTAGCGGGAGCCGGTGGCGAGGACGGCGAGATGCACAAAGGGCGAGTACGAATGTCGTCGCGAGTGAAGCCAGATGTCGTCTCGCTCGACAAGCTGGTGATAGTCCGCACAGTCAGCGACATCGCTCCATTGAGACGGCGCACCACACAAGCGCACCCGAACCGTGTCAAAGTGCCATTTGTACGCGAGGTCGATCAGTTCGAGGTGCAGCTCGTTGCTGAGCGGAACGGGGAGGAACGGCAGGTTGACCGTGTCATCCTCCTTGACGGGCTCGGCCTGCTCCTTCGCGTAGATCTGCGGGGCACGCTTTCTGTCAGACGGTGCGAGAGAGCTGCGCAGGAGTGGACGGGACCGCACGCTCGTCTCGCTGTGCCACCTCAGGTCGCCCGCCTGATCCGGGCACAAGTACCCGGCCGGCTCAGTCGGCTCCGCGTCGAGCTCAAGCACCGCCAGCCTCGCCGCAAGTGCGCCCGACTCGTTGCTGTCGACGGGCGAGACGCCCGCGGTGTGCTTCCTGCCCTCTGAGAGCGCGAGCTGCGCCTCGAGCGTGCGAATGCGGTCTTCGAGCTTGGTCACATAGGCGAGGGTGTCGGTGCGGACTTTGCGGCGGTCAGGGACTGTGGCAAGCGCGGCGTGGTCAGCTTTGAAAGTTGCAGTCGTGGGATCGAGGGAGGTGAAGGGCGCACCGCTCTCCTGCTCGCACTGGACGGCTTTGCGCTCGCAGCGCTGGCAGGTGCTGGTCGTAGAGCCGGGCAGGCAGCGGGTGCGGGCGCGCTTGCAGGGGAGACAGGCGCGACTTGCGCGGGTTCTGTGATCGAGGGACAGAGGAAAGAATCGCAAGATGAGCGAATCCGCTCGCTTGGACTAGCTCGAGGGGGAGGGGGCGTACCTTGAGCGTGGATCAGATGGCTCGCCGTCCATGGCAGCGGCTGGCAGCGAGCAAAGGGGAGGATCTCGCACGGAAGGGCGATCGAGCTGATGAAGCAGGCGAGAGGGGAGCGCGAGGCCGCAGCGGCACGAGCAGGGTGGCCGAAGTTACTCGCCCGGGCGAAGTAGCGCGCTCAACCTGCACACCTGCAAACTAAGCGCTTCAGCGAGAGGATGCGCCTCGGTCGAGGTCTATCGACCCCGTCGCCAAGAGCAAGCAAGGAGGTCGCTCTCCTCCCATCCAGGGCATCACCGCCTGGTGCAGCGGAAGACACCACACTCATGAGCTTGGGGGCGAGCATACCCGGAGTCGCAGTGGCCCTCGGGGCTTCGTCGCCCGCGGACGCCGGGAGTGGAGACTCCTGGCACTGCAGAGAGATGCGACGCAGGAAGCGCTTGGGCTGTAGCCTGACTCACTGTGATCCTCTGCTAGCTCTAGCGCACCCTGTCGTTGCTCAATGCCGAAAAAGCGGCTCGCTCGCCTCTGCTTCCGCTCGTTTCGCCTCGACTTCTGCGTCTCTGCTCGTCGCACCGGTCAGATGGACGCGATGGACGTTGATCCAGTGTCAGACGAGCCTGCGCAGGCTGCTACGTCGCCTTCAGCTCGCTCCGCCGCTGTTCCGCTCCCTCCATCACCACCCCGTCCCGCTCGTTCGTCCGCTTCTCCCTCGCCGCAGTGGCACCAGCCTGCGTCGGGCGAGACGGCACCGCCTGCGCTTCAGCTCCTTTCGACGTCTCGCGGGCTGCCAGGCGCGCGCCGAGGCGACGCAGCTCGAGTCGGGATCGGGGTCGCATGGTGGGGCGAACGAGGTCAAAGCGCTCGAAGGTGCCTCGAACTCGGTCAACATCCCTCTCATAGACACAGTACTGACCATTCACACGACTGCAGGAGTCGAGAAGGTCAAGATCGAGGCGGTTCAAGCGCAGTTGGCGAGCCAAGGCGTGTTCCGTGTGAAATCGTCTCACCGTCTCGCACATCTGACCGGCGCCCACCGCAGACCCGATCGCTGCTACGTCATTCGTCCCTCCCGACATCACCGACGCCGTCTCTCCCGCTTCGCCCTGTGCCAACGCCGCGCCACCGCCTCCGCACGCCTCGCCAGTTCCGCGCGCCTGGCTCCCCGGCGACGATGCCGTCCTCGCGCGCGCGACGTGGGAGCGCCGAGCTCGCGTCCCTCTCGGTGTCGTCAAGGATGGAGGAGACGGTGCGGATGCGGGTAAGGTGTGGAGCGAGGTTGCGCGCGAAGTCGGGGACGGGCGGACCGCGAGCGAGGTGAGGGAGAGGTGGGATGTGGTGAGCGACGAAGGCAAGCTCGGCCGATTTCCTCTTCAGGCTCGCTCACTGATGTCCTGTGGGCTCCGCAGTGACTGCTGCACTCGCCGAACAGAAAGCGGGAGCGGACGAAGCTGAGATCGTCCCGCGAGGTCACGGTGCGCAGTCCTGTCCTCTTGACTACGGGTCCGACTAACGGTGAGCGGTTCAGGAGGAAGAAATGGGCGTTTTCGCTGGAGCCACACGGACGACGAGCGCCTCATCCGCGCACTCAAGGACTTCCTCGGCGTCGACATTGTCACCTTCCGAGCGGTCCACACCAGCGTCGGCACGGGAGGGAGCCCCTTATCAGCTGGGTACAAGCGCTGGCTCTCTGTCGCCGCGACGTACGAGCGTCTTCGCGCCGCCGACTTGGAGACGGATCCGTCCGCGTCGGTTCCCCGCTCGGCCACGGCGTGCTTCACACGCTGCAACACCCTGTACGACAAGCATGTTGCCGATCAGGACGCACGCTCTTCGTCGCTTGCGTCTTCGGCGTCGTCGCAGCCCGTGCGCGAGTGGACCGCCGCAGAGATCGAGACCCTCGTCGACACGGCTGCGGCGCTCGGTGCCGATCGCGGTTCGAGCGACGGTGGCTGGGACGGAGGTGTCGAGTGCGTTGCCATGTGGACGCTCGTCCGCGCCGCTGTCGGTAATGGAAGGCGGACCATCAAGGAGGTTGTCGAGCGGTGGAGGGCAGGCGGAGGAACTTGTGAGTTGCGACGCCTGGCGCTCCCTAACCGGCTCACACGCACTGATCGGTTCTCTACAGCTCCTCGCGTTGCGCAGCCGGTTCTCGCGCAAGTCGATTCCATCGAGCAGGAGGTCGGGCAGCCATCGCGCAGGAGGAAGGCGGCTGTCGGTCGCTGGGTCAATGCGGACAAGAGCGGTACGCTTCACTCTTCCGCAGTCTGCGACGGGCGTCTAGAATCTACTGAGAACGGACTCGGCGCGCAGATGACGAGTACGAGCTCAACCTCAACGACGCAGTCGACGAAGGCGTCGTCGACGCAGGCGTTTTCGAGCAAGACTATGTGCCGCTGAAGGAACCGTCGTTTCGCGGTGCCGGTTCCATCGCTACTGCTCGCAATTGGACGGCCGAGAAGGAGGCACGACTGGTATACCTGCGTGACCAGGCCGGCCTCTCCTTCGTCGAGATAGGCGAGGAGCTTGGCGGATCCGGCTCCTCCATGTCGCACCGGTATCAGCGCCTCCAGCCGGATTACAAGCACCCTCATTTGGGCGTCGCTTCAGCCGCTTTGAGCTCGGCCTCGTCGTCTCGCCATGCGTCCCACTCGCTCGGAGATGATCAGTACGCCGTCAAGAGGTGGACCGCCGTGGAGGAAGACTACCTCGTCGAACTGGTCGGAGCGAACACGCCTCTCGCCAGATGCGCCGAGCTCCTTGACTGCTCAGTCCGGGCAGCCGGCGCACGCGCAGCTCTCCTTCGCGAACGCGGGCGCATTTCTGACGCTTCCCCCGCGCCTGAGCCGTCCTCGCTTCCGAACGACGCGGTCGGGCAGACGGGCTTCGTCCAGCCCAGAAGCTCGGTCCTGAGCGAGGGCGTCGTTGACGCAGCTGCGCCCGGGTACGAGGCCGACTCGCTCGTCCCTCAGCTCGCGGAGCCGCTCGTGGCGGCGCCAGAGGCTTCGTCCCGCCCTGCCAATTTGGCCGAAGACGGACAGTCTGCCTCCAGTGAGTACCTCTCGATTCATCGCAGTCCCTGACGGTGAATAACCTGATCCGCCGCAGGCATCGGTTCGCCTCCGCAAATCCCCACTGTGGCAACCGTCGCAGGTACAGGGTTTTCTTTCTTCTGCGCGCTTGTCCAAGCTCAGCAGCGGGCATTAACAGGCCTCAAGGCCCGCACGACGTGGACCAGCGATGACGACAAGCTTCTCCTGGCGTTGCGTGCGGCGAAAGTTCCGTTTCCGCTCATCGCCAAGCAGCTCGGACGGAGTGCAACAGCGTGTCAGCAGCACGCGAAGATCCTTCGCCTCAAGCAAACTCAGCAGGGTGCTTCCCAAGCTCCTGTCAGCGGATGCTTTGAATCGGAATGTCGCTGACCGCGTTTCCGACTCCCCACGGGAGCCGCAGACGGTCCGAATATCACGACTGCGGTGTCTTCGACCTCCTCGACGGCATCTGCATGCGATTCGCCGACTCCGTCTGCTGTTCCGCCCGTCCCGCCTGTCCCGGCCGTCCCGCCTGTCCCGGCCGTCCCGCCTGTCCCGGCCGTCCGGCCCGTCCCGTCGTTCGTCTCTTCAGCGCACCCCCTCGCGTCGACGCCGCTTCCGCCCTACACCGACGCCGACGACAGCGTCATCTGCGCGCTGAAAGCGCAAGGTGTGAGGCTTGAAGACATAGGAAAGGCGCTCGGCCGCTCGGGCAAGAGTGTGGCGAGGAGGGTGCAGAAGATGAGGAGCCAGTGGGCGCAGAAGGGTGCGTTTCTTCACCGCGTCTGATGCAGCGGGTTCGATTGACCTTCTCGTCCACAAACAGGCCTTCTTTCGACCTCGACAACCGGGCTGGCGGGACCCACCACCGCTTACCTCGCCCAGACGACGCCCTCGACTTCCCTTCCGTCCATCATGCCCTCGTTCTCCTCCCTCACACCCACTCTCGACGTTCTTACTCCTCACACGTCGCTCTCTCGCCCGCCACAGCGCTTTGAGCTCCCGCTAGATCCGCTCGACTCCAGGAAGGATCCGCTCGACACCAGCGTCTCGTCCCTCTTCGCCATCGATCCGATGCTGCTCAAACTCGACGCCAAATCCGACATGTCGGGTCTCACGGCCGCGCAGACGTCAACGAGCGCATCGCATGCGGTCGAGCCGGAGCGCCTCGCGCTCGTGCGACCGAGGGAGGAAGACGACGACGCTCCGCACGCGCACGGCCAAGTCGCGCAGAAGCGCCCTCGCCTCGAATTCAAACCCGTCAAAACTGTCCGCCGCGTCGGCTTCACGAGCGCGGCGCCGTGGAGTCGTCTCGAGCTGGGCATGAGAGGGCTGGGCCGCTTTCGCGAGCTGTGCGGGAAAGGGGACACGGTGTGATGGCAGGCGCACTGCGCGCCGAGTGTAGCTGTAACGACGCTTGGGTTGTTGTCCACTCAACCGTACTCGCTTTCGACATGCTCGTAAGCAGACACTCGTCGCAAGCGCAAGATGTCTTTCGCCGAAATGGACGCAGCGCAGCGGCGGACCCCCGTTCTGGGCTACAGGCTCTCTTCCACCGTGCTCGCTTCCTTCACAGTAGCTGCAGTGAGACAGCAGAACTCCAGGATGCCGCGTCGCCATCGACTGCTCTCTGCCTCATCGAGTTCAACACCTTCACGCTGGACACATCCCGTGTTACCAACGTGTGACGCTGCTCACCAGCTTCTCAACTCGCCGTGCTCTTCCCAGGTCTACCTTCTCAGGTGCAGAAGCTTGCGCGAGTCACAAAGGTCTGCCACGGAACCTTCATCTCCGAGTCCTCTTCGATCCGGCGCTGTTGCCCGAGGTTGCACGCGCTCTGGTGCGCGGTGCGCGTGCGGATGCCGTTGCTCAGGACAGTGTGGCTTCGAGCAGCGGGGTTCTGTCCTGCAGTGGTCAGTTTGGGCCTCCTGTGCCGCTTCGGCGGTGCATCGCCGCCGCTCCTTCGAGAAACCATCGAGACTCTGCTTGCTCGCGATACTGCAGAGATCGTATTGCGCAGCTCTGTCAAGCGTCATCAGTAAAGCCTGAATCACATCATTGCGGCTCACGCGCCGGCAACCCACAGGTTGCGCGACGGCGCTTTTCATCGGCTGTCAACTTCCGCACCGGCGTTCATTGTGACTGAGCGATCATTGTGTCTGAGCAGGATGGCGTGCTGGTCTGTGCTTCGGTGCTCACTGCTCGCTTTCACTCGTTCTGTCCATCTGCGCATCTGTCTTCCCAGATGGGACCAGCGTGCTTGCTCAACACGCCGCTTGGCGATGCCATTCGACTTGCCACAGGCACTCGCTTCCTGCGATACCCAGAGGAAGAGGCGGACTTTAATTTCGAAGCTCTGTACCTCTCTACACGCTTGGCCGCCAAGAAATCGCAAGGTGCACGCAGCGCCAGCGAAGCCGCGTGGGACGGCGATCAGAACGCTGCTGTTGTCTCCTCAGCGCGGCACGCGGCAGCGGAGCAACACCAACGGCAGGATGCCAGTGCAAGCTCGACGACTCTCTGTGATGAACCGGTGACCTTGGTCGGTTGTGCGTTGTTGTCTCCAATTCTGTCTTCCCCGCTGCCGCTGATCGACGTAGCTCCTGCTTGCCGACCGTGTTCAACGCAGGGCTTGGGCCAGACGACCCGGAGAACCCGGAGAACTGGTCATTCGGAAAGCGTGTGTGGCTGTCATTCATCATCGGGTTCGTTCACCACTTTAACTTTCCTCGCGCCTTGTTAACACTCATTTTACCTTCCCAGCTTCTCTACCTGGGCCGTCTACCAAGGCGGTGGAACGGTCTCGATGGGCTACAGGTCCTTGATGGGCGAATTCAACATTGTTGAACAGGAGGCCTTCCTCGTACTTTCGCTTTGCACGTCTCTTTCTTTGTCCGACACGATATCCTTAGCTGACGCACAACCTGCAGATGTCTTTGCCTGTGTGTCTCGCAGCTCACAACCATCTGCACACATAGCTAACCACGTCAGTCACAGATGGTGCCGGTGCATTGCTGTTTTCGCCACTTAGCGAGATGTACCAGCTGTGCGTTGCTCCCCGGTACACCGGATGGGGCGAGCTCATCTTTTATTTTACAGCGGGCGAAATCCGCCGTACTACATTCCAATGCTTGCGGCATTGGGCTTGCAGATTGGCGCCGCCCTCTCGCCCTCGTTCGCAGGGGTCGCAATCTGCCGCTTGCTTGTCGGCTTCTTCATCTCGTGCGCCGTTCCGTCCTGATCCTACAGAAAACCTGGCTCACGCTGCTCACAAAAGTCCCCTTCTTGCCACGGGTGGCGCCAGCTTGGCGGACATCTGGGGTCTCGAGCGACTACCGTTGGCTCTGTCTGCTTTCTGGGTGTTCCCGGCATTCTGTGCCCCAACGCTTGTACGTGAATGTTGTGCCCGTCAAGACGTTCCGAGCGAGGCAACGACACCGATGCTTTATTTTGCAGGCTCCGACGATGGTCGTTTGTGCCGTCGAACGGTACGATTGGCGCTGGACAATGCTTGTCCAGCTCTTCGCGCTTGCAATCAGTGCCGTGCTACTTCTTCTCCTCCCTGAGACCGTACGTGTCAGGTCCCAGCTCTTCAATGCAACTGAACTAAGTGCGCATTCTCGCAGTTCATCGACAAAATTCTCTACCGCCGCGCTTGCCGCCTCCGCCGACTGACCGGCAGCCCGCTTTTCAAGTCTCCTGCGGAAGTCAGCGAGCATGCGGCAAAGGGCTTCGGCACCATCATGAAGAAAGCCCTGGTGATGCCGTTTAAGGTCACCTTCCTCGACCCGTCGATTTTGTTTGCAGCCTGTTACATGGGCTTCTGCTGTGCGTGTGGACGCTCTGCAAGTCGAAGTTGCGCTGCTGATGTGCTGAAACCCGCAGATGCCATTTTCTGTGCGTTGCGATACCGTTCTGCGTCGGTCCGTACTCCTTTCGACAGTATTGCTGACGGTGACTACCGCCAGTCTGCTTCTTCGACGCCTTTCCTGTCGTCTTTGGCGAGATCTACCCTTTTTCGCTTGAACAGCAGGGTCTGGCGGTGCGTATGGCTTGCCACCAATGTTGACTTCTGCTTTTCTGACGCGCAAACGTTGTGACCACGCAGTTTCTTTGCGGCGTCGTCGCGCCGGCGCTGGCGGTTCCGTGCTACGTCGTCTATCAGCTCACCTACATGTACCCGCTTGTCAAGAAGCACGGCATGCCCATTGTCGAGCGGCGCCTCGAGCCCGCTCTGTTGTCCAGTGTCACTGCCGCACTCGGACTGTGGATCTTTGCATGGACGAGCTTTGTTCGTTTGCACTGGATCGGCCCTATGATTGGCGCCGGCCTGTTCATCTGGAGCAACTGCATCACTTTCCGTGCGTCGTCGTCTTAACTCGCAGCAGCTTTCTCCAATGATGTCCCGCCTCCATTCGCTGACCCATCTCGAGGGGACGCAGAGTGCATCTTCTACTACGTCATCCTGGCCTACCCGAAGTACGTGGCATCGGCCCTGGCGGCCAACGACTTCATTCGTTCCGCGGTTCGTTTCTTCCTTTCCAAGCTGAGGGATTCGTCTCCATGTACCGCGATTGCGTGTCCGGGAGACACTGATGTCCATTTGTCGGGACAGGCCGCCGCTGGACTCGTGCATGGCGCAACTCCGCTCTTCCACTCGCGCGTCGGGCTCCACGGCGGCGTCTCGCTCCTCGCCGGCCTCGCGACATGCGGCATCGCCGGCGTATTTATCCTCTATCTCAAGGGCGCGTCGTTGCGGGCGCGGAGTCGATTTGCCGAGAGCCCGGCGCAGGTTGAGAAGGCCGAGCTGGAGAAGGCTGGGGAGAGCGGAGGAGCGGTCGAGCAGGCCTGAACGAAGAGGCACACATAGAGTTTGAATTAGAGAGGGCTCGGACACACTTCCGTGGCGCACTCTTACATTGAGGCAAAAAGAAGCTCTTCCCGAAAGAAAAGGGAGCGCGTTGGTAAAGTCCAGCAATGACGGGAGAACGATCGAATGAAGCTGAGAATGCATAGACCTTTTGATGCTTGTGCGACAAGAACGACTCCTTTACCTACCTCGACAGCCATCTAGCGCGACCACCCCTCTTTAGGGTACGTCCCTCCCGGCCGATGCGAGCTCCTCCTTTTTAGCGCTTGAGCGACCACTCGTCACTTGCGCGCGCTGCGGCGCCTCGGCGTCCCCTCGCTCTCGTCTCCGCTCGTCGCGCTCGTGTACCCGCCGGCCTTTGCCTTGCGCGCGCGGAGGTGGTGCTCGGGGACCCAGCTCTCGTCGACGACGCCGGTCGAGCCCTTGGCGGCCTTCTGCACCGAGCCGTCGGTGCCGTCGACGATCGACGCCGACTTGGCCGTGACGGCGCTCGGGCGGCGCTTGGTCGACGACGAGGCGGCGGGCGCAAAGTACGAGGTGTAGACGAGGTAGCCGACGCCGGAGAAGATGCCGCCGAGGAGGAGGTACAGGAAGATGCTGAAAAATGCATCCAGTCAGCGTGTCGTTCAAGGTGAGCATGCGAGGAGAACATACAGCTCGAGGTCGAACCACGACGAGGCGGGCTCACCGACCGTGACGGTCGAGTCGTAGCCGAGGACAGAGTGCGTCTTGCGGTTCTGCAGACACGGGCGCATGAGCTCGATGGATACAAGCCGGGAAACACAGTCGTGATGCGCACAGCGTCGATGTAGTCGACCCAGACGCGGAGGCCAATGTCGCCGATCTTGTTCTCGCTGTGGAACTTGTACTGTGCGTGAACGCAGCAAGTCAGCGGCAATGCGATGCGCTGGCTGAGAATAACGCACGGGGATCAAGGGCGACTTGCCGGCGGGGCCGACGGGGAGGCCAAGCGGCATCGTGGTGGTCTGCGCGAATGCGAATCAGCACCTTTATTCACACGGCTGCAATGATTACGCACGTTACGAAGCGGGCGCTCCTTGCCCGAAGGCTCGCGGAACTGGCCGTGCACGCGCGTGACGGTGACGGCCTCGGCGCCATGGTTGGAAACGCGGACATGGAGGAGGTTGTTCGAGTTGCCGTTGGTCACGCCTACGAGGTGCAAGCAGTCTTGTCAGCACCATGCACTATGTTTGGAAGCGCTTTGCGGTGTGTTGGCCACGGAAGCGAGAGTGCAGGTCGTGTGCGTGGTCGAGGTCGAAGTCTCCGGCTCCTTTCGAACCCGAGTCTCGCGGTGCCCAGCTCAAAGGGAAGCGATAGACCTCGCAGTACCGCAGTAGCGCGGCCATCCCCCCTCGCGTCGTCCCCACCGAGTTGCGACCCGCCTCATCCTCATCACCTCGACCACGTTCACCCCACAAGGGATCCCTCCGTAAGGGGCACAAGCTCACGGCCGAAGGGGTTCGAGTCGGGGAACTTGATCGAGGCCTCGACGTCGGGCTGGCCCGCTGCTGCCGCGGCGAGCGGGAGAGCGGCCGCGACGAGGGCGATGACGGGGGCTGTCGTCGCAGCGTGGGCAGGTCAGTGCTGTGCTCTGCGGGGTGCACAGAGGGCGCAGCGTGCCTGCAAGCTTCTTGAAAAGCATCTCGAGCGAGCGCGTCGATGCGGTTCTGTCAGAAATGCACAAAGTCGCTCTTCTCGCGCTGACAGCAGCTCGCCTCTCGCTCTTGTGCGCTCGCTTGAGGGCTGCACCACGTCGAGAGACTGTATTTCACCGAGTCTGATTTGCTTGATCAGCGCTAGCTTTGTGTTCGCTCTTCTCTCGTCACTGCGTTCGCCGACGTCGATCACGTTGCGAACCGCCATATGGCTAGCAGGAGCTCGTCAAGAGGGTACGCAGCGTTGTAGTAAGATCACGACAGCAAGGTGAACTGACTCAATCGCGCACAGGACGTTGCCGTCCAAGGCCTGTGTCAGCTGCCATCGCGCAAAGACTCGCTGTCTCCCTTCGCTGAGCAGCCGCTCGTGCCAACGCTGCGTCAAGAAGGGCATCGACTGCGAGTGGGCCGTCGGTGCGTCCAGTCGGCGCCGCCTGAGGCGTCATTGCGGACTGACACTGAACCATCTGCAGACCAACGCTCTGCGCGGCAGGACACGCGTGCACACGTCGAGCGCCTCGAGGCACGCATCCGCGAGCTCGAAGCGCAACTCAGCAAGGAGTCGACGCCAGAAGCGAACGCCGAAGACCCCGGAGCAACCGCCCGTCGGCTGGCGGACCTTGACCTCCAGAGCAGAGCTGCTCCTGCGGGAGCCCTGACACTCGACTCGGAAGGACAGTTGCGTTGGCACACCGAGACCAACGTGAGTAGATGTGCTGCTCGGCACGGGGGCCTGCACTCACGCTCGCTGTCTGCAGGCCTTCGATTGTCAGCCCGTGGAGCCGAGGCTTGCGCACACGTCCTCAAAGCTCGCCTTTCTCCCCGTCCCGCTCTCCTCCTCGCTCCATCGCAGCTTGCTTGACCTTGCTTTCACCTGGCATTATGACTCGTGGAGGGCGCGTCGTTCGTCGCCTCTTTTCCGACAACATCAGACTGACCCGATCGCGCCTACGCAGCTGGTTGAGCGCGAAGAGTTCATGGAGGATCTTTGGACGGGTGAGCGCACGCATTCGTACTCGCCGTTCGTCCATCTCGCTGTGCTTGCCGTCGGCTGTCTCTACGGTCAGCCCCCGTTCTCGCCCATTTCACGCTGTCCATCTAGCTGCTGACGCACAAGCGCAGTTCTCGATCCTCCTCCCGAGCTCTGCACCGACCCCTCAGACCCGTCGACACGCGGCGAGCCTTTCATCGACGCTGCGCTCGAGCTTCTGCCGCAGGAGATTGCCGCACCCAAGTTCTCGAGCATCCGCGGGCTGATGGCGATCGCAAACTACTACGGCGGGACGGCGAGGCCGCATCGTGGCTGGGTGCGCGCTCAGGTTCTCGCAGGAGAGAACGAGCCGGTTTGGCTGACCGGCTCTCGCAGATCTACGGCGGGATCGCGCATCGCCTCGTCATGGACTGTTCGTGCAGCCCTTGTCTCGTGTCCGGTTGTTCGCTTGCTGACGCACAAGCTCCGCCCTGGTGCAGTCGGTCTCCACATCGACCCGCCGGCAGACAGTCCGATTGACGAGGACCTGCGGGTGCTGCGACGCAAAGTCTTGTGCGCTTCTTCGATGTCGACACTCCCGCCCGTGATACTGAAAGAAATTACGGTCGCACAGCTGGGCGTCCTTCGTGAACGATGTGTCCTGGTCCCTCTGCATCGGGCGCAAGACGCCCTTCTCGCTCGAAGAGATCCACCAGCCGATCCCGCCCTTTGACGCCTCGCTCGCCGAACCGGGCACGGGCGCGCTCTGGCCCGCCGAAATCCGCATCCAGCTCATCGCGTGGCGCGTGTGCAGGCTGCACTACTCGGAGAGGGGGCAGGCGCTCGAGGAGGGGGTGAAGGTCGAGACGGTCAAGCGGCTCCATCAGGATTTGCTCGACATGTGCGCTTCTCTTTCCTCTGCTGGACAAGTTGATTCAGACGCCTGACGTGTTGCGCGGTGCAGCTCCGACTCGTTGCCCGATTTCTGCCGCGGGGAGACGCTCACAATGAGCCCCGACGTTCTGCAGATGTGAGCTCTTCTACCGACAGCTCATCCATTTAACAAGCTGACTCTTATTTTTGGTCGTAGACAGCTAACCTACGTACGCTCTGCTGCCTAAACTTCTCTGCAAAGCCGCCTAATTTGACTGCCTTTCTCGCAGCACGGCCTGATCCTCCTTCTCCTCAAGCCGTACCTCGTCAAGCCGCCAGACGACGAGACGGCCAAATTCGCGTTTGACCGCTGTGCGGAAGCGTCCGAGAGGATCGCCAAAGTGGTGCAGCAGTACCAGGTCAAGCCGACGTTCCGCCGCGCCCCGAACAGCGTGTACCAGTAGGTCTCGCTCCCAGACATGTCTGGGGCGCCCCCAAACAATGCTGACGCTTGTGCACTGCCCACCAGAGCCATGTACTACAGCGGACAGACCTCCATCATCATCGCCTGCCGCGCCCTCACCTCGCCGCACCCTTCCGCGCCCGAGTTCACACGCCGGCTCGAGTACGTCAACATCTGCATCGGCGCGCTGCTCGAGTACTCGCAAGTGTACAAGATGGGCGCCGCAAGCGCCAGTGCGCTTGCCAGGCTCCGCGACCGCATGCTCGAGGAGCGCCTGTCGGTGCCCAAGTGCGCTGCGGCCGACTCGATCGCAGCAGCCGTGCCGAACGCCGCTGCAGAGTTGGACAAAATAATCATGCCGCAAGTGCCGCTTAACGCCGCAGTGCCGACCGACGACCTCGTCACCGTCGCGAGCTGGCTCGCGGGCACGAGCGGGACGATCCCCAACCTCAGCGCGCGTGGTGCCAGTACCAGCGCCGCCCTCCCGCTCCTGCCGAGCCTCGCGGACCTTGCAGCGGGAGGGACCGCGCCCGAGCCGCCGCTCGAGACGGGGGGCGGGGCGCAGGATCCGCTGGATTGGATCTTGCAGGACCATGCGATGTCGCCCGAGGTGGCGGGCGGGACTTACGACTGGCAGATCCAGGCAGCTGGGTGAGTACTCTCTCCCGCTTGCTGACTGCCTGACCCCGCTAACGCCTCGGGAACGCAGCGGACCCTCGCGTGCGCTCTGAAACTTGTACGATCTCGTTGCATCTCTTGTTGTCACTTTCCCCTGCAATCGACTCGAACTGTCCTGTCGGCGTCTCACCTGCACTGTGTTGTGCGCCTAGAGCCTTCTGGACAGGTTGCCGGCGCAGCCGAGCACAGCGAAGCGCGGCCAGGCATCATCGCGCATCCTCACTCGGCACTGCCAATCGACACGAAGGAGGCCTACAATGCAGCTCTATTGACACTCTTCTCGGTCGTCTTCTGGACCGAGAAAATCTACGCCCTGCCCTGCGCGAGGTCGGTCGAGGTCGGCTCCTGCTCGCCCTCCTTGGCGACCTCCTTGACGGGCACGACGACTGCGTCGTCGTCGTCGGCGCTCCGGAACGTGTACTCGCGCACTTCGGCATTGGCCCAGGGCTGCAAGCATACGTGCAAAGTCAGTCTGGCTCGCACATTCGAGAGAAGGACGAAAGCGAGGAGAAAAGGCGCACGGTTGCACTGCGGTAGCCGTCCGTGATGGCGCGCAGGATGTCGCCGTGCGCGACGACGACGATGCGCTTTTCGGGCCGACTGCGGATCCACCTCCGGACCCACTTTGCGCGCTCGAGCACGTTGTCGACGCTGAACAGGCCCTGCTTGGATGTCCACTCTTTGCCCGGAGAGACGGTCGAGGGGAAGCTGCCCCAGTGCGCGGGGACGGGCGAGGGGTCCAGGGAGGACAGGTCGAGGCCGGCGAATTCGGGGTCGGCTTCGAGCGTGGCGCGGTCCTGCGGTTGCAAGGGAGGGAGAATGAGCGTGGCTCGATGGAGAGGTTCGGCCTTGCCGCCTTGGTGCCGTATCAAAGGAAAAGAGACGCACGGAACCGGTGTCGCACGGCAGGTCGTTACACTCTTGCAGCTCGGGGAGGATCACGACGGGCTTGCCCTCCTTCTCCAGCCGCTCTCGCAGCGGGGCGTATCTGTTGAGACTCCAGTGGTCAGCAAGCGTACGAGAGCAATAAGAGGACGACTACAGCGCGCTCACCCGATGATGAAGGTCTGCATCGGGCGGCGGAGCGGACTCGAGACGAGCAGGTCGGCATCGCGCTGGAAGCCGTCCTGGGTCTCCTTGCAGAGGTTAGCCGACTGCTCGCGGCCGAGCTTGGTGAGTGGCGCGTCGAGGATGCTGTAGTCCTCTGCGACATTGTCTGCGACGGGAGGGAGTCAGCCTTGGAGGTGAGGACGGCGAGGGCGGGACGGGAGAGCCGCACGCTCTGCCTGGGCGTGGCGGGTGAAAAATATGCGCTTGTCGGTCATTCTGGCTGGATCTCTCGCTGCAACAGACGTCGAGAACAAGAGCGAGGAGCTGGCGAAGCTGCGCGGAAGCAACCACGGCGATGACGCCGGTCCGGCCTCGTCGCCTCGCCTCGAGAAAGGGTGGGCGTGGCTGCTCTCTGCTTGTGACACTCTCGTATAGCCCGTGCGCTCATAGCAGGAAACGCCGGGCGGCGAGGCGACGGTGCGGGTCTGGACCGTTGTCGAGCTTTCCCCTTGCAGCTCTCCGCATCCGCTCCTCGTCGCTGCACCGCTTCCGAGCGCACGCTGTAGCTCGTGCGGGACAGTGCAGCGCTTGCTTGACCCGCCTGCCAAGCAGCGCAACTTGCCGCGCCGGTCTCACCGCTGCCTCATCCGGGTCCCGCCGACATCTCCTGCGCGCCTTGACGAGCCTGCACCGCGCCAAGAGCGCACGTGCTAGACGGACTGGGCGCACAGAAGCCCTCAGCAGCCCTTGCAGTCCCTCGTCAGCTCCTGCAAGCCAAGTTGCCGATCCTCCTCTCGCACGCACAACTCGCACCATGACGACCGAAGACGCGAAGGCTGCCGCAAAGCGCCGCGGGAGGAAGCAGGACGACTCGCTGCCGCCCTCGGTGCGCTCGATCGTCGTCCGAGAAACTAGGTTGGGATCTCGCTCACCGCACCTCCTTCCTCCGTCGTTCACAGCGCTCCCGCGACATCCAGCGCGCCTTCCGCGCCCGCCGTGCTGCCCTCCTCGCCAACCTCGAGACGCGCGTCGCCTTTCTCGAGCACGAGAACCTCGAGCTGCGCCGCCGCTGCGGCTTGTCGCTCGACGGCCCGCCCGTCTCGGGCCCCGAGCCGCAGCTCGTCAGCATCGAGAACGCCGTGGGCGAGATCGAGGTCCCCGGAGCGCCGACCCTGGCGGGGAAAGGCGGCTCGGGGGCGGCGGGCGGCGGCGCAGGTGCCTCGGCACCGCCGAAGAAGCGCACTGCGTCCGCAGCGGCGCTCGACTCGGACGTCGCCGCGCCGCACTCGCGACGAAGCTCGTCAACGAGCCAGATGGTGTCGCCCGTGACTGCACAGCAGCAGCAGCAGTGGCCGGGCACGGCGGACCCTCAGGTCGGCGCAGCGGCAGAGGCGCTCCTGTCGGGCATGTCGAACGGCGCAGCGCGAGCGCCGGCGCTCGGGCTCGTCCAGTCGCAGCACCAGCACCTCTACCCAGCCCCTTTCGCTTCAGGTTCGACCGCGCACGCCCCTCCCACAGCGCCTTCACACCCGTCGCCCAGCTATGCGACGCATCATGCCCAGTCTCCGACCACTTCCACGGCTCCACCGCTGCCATACTCGAGTGCACCTTCGCCGCTCAACCCAAGTCACTACGCCCCTCTCCCCGGACACAGCCCCTTCGCGTCCGGATCGAACGGGCACCATCCCGCATCCCTGTACGGCGCGAGCGTGCCCTCGCCCTTGCAGCACGGCTCTTCCCAGCCGCACCTCGCCCCCGCGCCGGGTTCGCACCACGACCCAAACGCACCACCGCCTCCTCCGTTCGCCGTGCCCGATGCGAACGCGCTCAACTCTGCGCACGCACTCCTACAGACGCTGCAGCAGGTCGCGTCGCACCCGCTCCTCTCGCTGCTGCAGAACCCGGCGGCGCTCGCGGCGCACCAGCAGCACTTGCAGCAGCAGGCAGCGACTCCCGGCTTTGCGGCGCCGACTCCACCCTCAGCGCTGTCTCTGCCTAGCACGCCGTCGGCGGTGATGACGCCCGCGACGGCCGCCTCGCACCCCTCTCCACCATCCGCGCGCTGTTCCTCCGCCACTGCGCACGCCCCGCCGTCGACATCCCTTGCCCCGCCCCCCGCAGGAGCAGCAACCTTTGCCTCGGCCCCGTCGTCGTCCACTTCCTCGGACTACGCCTACGACCGCAGCATCACCCAGCGCGCCTACCTCCTCGGCGCATGCGGCTCCCTCCCTCCCCTCCCCGCCCACGCCCCCTCCGCGTCCGGTTCGCGCGACCCCGACGCGCCAGCCGTGCGCGAGCGCAAGTTTCGCGCGTTCTGCGAGACGGTCGTCGAAGGGGTGCTCGTCGCCGAGGCGCAGGGCAAGATTGTCAGCCTTGGCGCGGCGGGCGGGGGAAAGGGGAAGGGAAAGGCGGATGGGGAATGCTGCGGGGGCGTGGTCGAGTGCGGTGCGGGAGAGACGCGCGAGCGGGGAGTTGGGGGGGCGAAGGAGGTGGAGGGCGGGCAGGAGCAGGCGGGGGCGGAGGAGGAGTGCTGCGGCGGGCTTATCGACTGCTCGTCGGCCGTGTTCGACTCGACGCCCTCATACCCTACCGCGGGCCCAGCGGCAGTCAAGACTCCTAGCAACGGGCCTCCGACACCCGCCGCGACGCCGGGCACCAACTCGCTCGATCGCCCCACGACGTCGACGTACACCCCGCTCGGCGACGTCTTCCTCGCGCTCGAACCGTTCATGGCCGACCCGCTCGGCCCGTCGCCCTCGTCCTCTTCGTCTCCCTCAGCCACCTCGCCCGCCGACCTCGGCGCGCCGCCGCAGAAGCTCGCCGCCATGCTGTGGGACTCGTTCCCGGCCTCACTCCTCGCGTCGGCGACGTCAGCCGCCCCGCCGCCCGTCCTCGCCGACGAGCCGCCGCACTTTGCGCTGCACCAGCTCGAAGAAGGCGGTGCGGGCGCGACCGAGCTGCGCGTGTGGAGCTGGGCGGCAGACATGT
Organism: Rhodotorula paludigena; assembly: GCF_050403205.1. Classification (NCBI taxonomy): domain Eukaryota; kingdom Fungi; phylum Basidiomycota; class Microbotryomycetes; order Sporidiobolales; family Sporidiobolaceae; genus Rhodotorula; species Rhodotorula paludigena. The sequence continues at coordinate 37,722 of NW_027481419.1, read as the reverse complement.
GCGCAAAGGCGATGATGATCCGTGACTTGGTCGTGCGCGGCGTGTGTGGCGAGGAAGAAGCCAAGGAGCGCGTGCTTGGTGTCGGCGTCCTCACCGCTACGCGCGCGGACGATACGAGCTCGGCGGCCGCTGGCACGACGGGGACAGGCGCGGGAGGTAGTTGTGCTCCGGGAACCAAGTGTTGCTGAGTGCCGGATCTGTCAGACGTACCTTCGCATTTCGACCTCTAATCTCGCATGCCACCTTCCGGCCCTCAACGGTGTGCACCTGCGTTTTGCCCCATAGTATAGCTTAATCTGGCGCTTCAGTCCTCGCATTGCCAACCTGTCGTTCTCTCAAGAGATGCAAGGGGTGAGAGCTAAAGCGAGAGCGCGAAGTGCAGCAGTTTCGGGAACGAGTCTGATTCTTCGCATTTCTGGTCGTCCCGTCGCTTCGCCTGTGCCTCCGCATCGCACTGACCCGCCCTCAACAACTTTGACCAGGCTCTGTCACTAGCGCGCGGAAGCGCTTCAGCGCTGCGAGACCCGTCTCGAGCGTATCCGCACCGGCAGGGTCGGCGCGGCGGATGCGGGCGAGGCGGTCGCCCGCGGTACTTGACGAATGTGTGGAGAGAGGATCTGGTGGCGATGGCGCGACTTTGGAGGAGGAGGAAGGCGAGGACAGGGAAAAAGAGAGCGCTGCAGGCGGCAGCTGCGCAGGCGGCGCTACCGGTTCGGAGGGTGCGATCGCCGAATGTGGTGCGCCTGCGCTCGCAGTCGACGGAGAAAGCGAGACGGCCGAAGACGATGCTGGTAGGCCTGGCGGCTCGAGCGGAAGCGAAACGGGTGGATGCGCCTGCGCGAAGATCTCGACTACCCCGCCACATGCGTCGGTCTGCGCAGCGTGCTCAAGCACGCGGAGGCGCACCTCGACCGACCTCTCGGGCCGCCCGAGCACCATCGCCATCCTCGCCGTAGCGAGGCCGTCGTCCTGCAGCTCGAGCAGCCGCGCATCTTCGGCGACGGACCAGGGCGGGAAGTCGCTCGGGAAGAGGAGCGCGGAGGCCGCGATGGCGGACGGATCGAGCCGGGGAGAGGGACGCGGCGCGGAAGGGAAAGGCGCAGAGACTGCGACGGCGGGTGATTCGGAACGACGCTCACGCTTGGCAGCGGGAGGCGGAGAGGCGGGCTCGCCTGCTGGGCGCGCGAGAGGCTTCGTCTCGAGAGAGGGCGAGACGGAGGCGGGGGCAGGCGCACCGGGCTGCCCGGGAAGAGGCGCGTCCAGGGTAGGCTCTGCAGCGCTGGAGGGCGGACCGGCGAGCGGCGGCATGACGAGGTCCTTGGTGATCAAGCCTGCCAGCAGAGCAATTGAGCGACGTGAACTTGTGAATGGAGCGGGCTGGACTGCAAAAGGGCGCACCGGCAGAGAACCATCCGTCTTGCAGCTGCCTCCATCGCGCCTTGAGGTCCTTCTGCTGCTTCCGGAGCTTCTTAACGACATCGTTCCACGGCGTGCGCTGCACTCTCAGCCGGCGAAGTTCTTCGTCCTCTTCGGGCGAGAAGACCCGCGCAGGAGAAGGGTGCGACGGCCTGGTGAGCTTTTTGGGAGGTGGAGGCGGGACGGCAGCTGGAGGCGTCGAGGTCGAGCCGTCGGCGCCATCTGGGAGGCTCAACGCTGCAGAGATGAGGCCTGTCGTGCATTTCCGAGTGTGTCAGTCCCGGAAAAGACCCGCCGTCGAGGCAAAGCGACGAACACACCTTGAGCGAGCCACTGGTCCTTCATCGCGTCCCACCGCGCGCGCACGGCAAACATGCGCCGGCGCGGAAAGTACTTTGCGGCTTTGCGGATCGAGGCGTCTCCGGTGTGGACTTGGCGCAGCAGGGCATCGTCCTCCGCGGTCCAGGCGAGCGGACCGGTCGAGGAAGCTGTGGAAAGTTGAGAAGGACGGTCAGAGTGCAGCAGCTTTGAGAAGCACAATGCGAGGAGTGGGAGGCTACCGAGACGTACCAACGACAGGAAGGCCGTCCTCGGCCAAGACCCTGACAGCTCTCGGGCCTGGTCCTCGAAGAGCATCGGCGGGCGCGGAGAGGGCCGGGAGCGACCGTCCATCTGGCAGCGGGAGACGCCGCCCATCAAGTCGCTGTGTGCGTGCTGCACACGAGCGGACGCAATCAGCGTCTGCCTAGACGAGTGACAAGGAGGAAGCAACGCACGAGTTCTCCCCGCCAGCTCGTCCTCCCGAATCTGCGCACGCCGGGCCTTGAGGACCCCGCCTCGCTGCTTGACCTCCTTCGTCGTCCGTCCGAGCCACGCGCCAATGTCGGCCTTCTCGAGCCCGAGGCGGATCAGCTCGAAGCGCAGGACGTCGTCTTCGTAGGTCCACTCGAAGGCCGGGTCCCAGATTGCCGAGGCGCCTGGTGCGCGGAGAGCCAGAGATAGCACAGGGGAGAGAGGAAGAGGGCGAGTCTCACCTGGTCCACTCAGAGCCGCGTCTGCAGATCCTTCGTCGTCGTCGTCCTCCTCCTCCTCTCGACCTTCGTCGTGCCCTTCTTCCCGCCTCTGCTCCTGGAACTTTCCCCGCAGGTTCATAACGACACCGGTGGAGCTGCCGCGCGGCGCTCCTCTGCCTGTCTCGGCGCGGGGCAAGTTGCTCGACGGGCCGAGGAACACGCCTGGGGCCTGACCGGAAGGCGACAGACGAAGCGACTCGCCCGGCTCGGTTCCGTACAGCGAGACGGTGCGGCCGACAGGCTCGTCCTCGTCGCTGGTCCCGAGCTCCATGTCGTCACTCGCAGGGAGACGCGCGGCAAGAGGAGAGAGCGCGAGAGGGTGGTGGTGGTGGTGGTCGACCTGCGCAGCCGCGAGCGCGGGAGCGGCGACCATGGCTGCGACTGGCTCGTGCGGTAGCGAGGAGGATACTCGAGATGTTGGTGAGCAGGAAGAGGCGGGCGGAATGCTTTGGGACGGGGAGAAAGCGTGCGACGCGGACGCGGAAGGAGGTGCTGCTGGCGCCGGGTCCAACATGGCGGACTCGCGTGACTCGATAACGCCGGGTGGCAGCGGCTGTCGAGAGCAACCGTCAGCTACACACGGACTGTGCGGCTCGTTCCACATCGGCGGACACCGAACGCGCACCCGGGTCGAGAGGAGACGCAGACGCACCTCGTCGCGCGGTCGTGAACGGATTCGCGCCGGATTTGCGCGTGGACGCGTAGCAGCTCTGAGTCTGTCTGCCCCGGTGTACCGCTTGTCACAGAAGGGCGCGTACTGCCAGCGCAGTGTCAAGTTGCGTTGAGCGAAAGAAAGAACGGCGATCAAGAGCGAGCGGGCAACGCGGGCGCGAGACTGTTCCAAGAGCGGAGCGGCAGAGAGTCGCAAGCTAGCAGTAGAGCTCGGCACTCCAGAACACTCGGAAGACCGTGATTGCCTCGGGAACAAACCAGGTCTCTGTCCTTGTCGTCTCCATCGCTCGCTCGCCCGCTGAGCCCGAGCCTGCACTCGCCGAGAGCAGCTCGCCCGCGATGCTCGTCACGCTCCTCACCGCGCCCCCGCCCGCCCTCTCGCGCGACGCCCTCGCCGACCTCTCGCAGGCGACCCCGCCGACGTTCGAGGGCATCCCCCCGCTCACCCGCCACCACGAGCCCGCGGGCGTGCGCGTCCTCGTCGAGCCCGCACTCGAGGGCTTCTCGGGCCAGGGCATCGACGGCGCGCTGTGGGTCACCGAGGGGTCAGTCGGCGTCTCTTCACCTTGATGAGGAGGGGGCCAGGGCCACACAGCGGGCGATCCAGCTCGCCAGGGTGCTCGAGATGAGCTCTCTGCATGCACCCATGGACGCGAGAGAACCGCTGCTCCCCCTCGACTCGCGGCGTCATCATTCGTCCTCGTCCATGAGCTGACCTCCTCACTCCCATCTCGCACTACAGCGCCCTGTCCTTCTTCTCGTCCGCCTCGACGACAGGCCTCCTCATCCCCTACCCGCACATCACCCTCCACGCCATCTCGCGCCAGCCCGCCCCGACGCCCGCCTCGCTCTCGAACGGCGCAACTTCAGTGTCAGCGGAGGCGGCGCAGGGCGGGCCGTGCATCTACTGCCAGATCGAGGAGAGCGGGAACCCCGAGGACGACGACGACGGCGAGGACGGCGAGGGCGCGGGGACGAGGGAGATGTGGATCACGCCGAGCGATCCAGAGAGCGGTGCGTTCGACTGCTGCCTCTCTCTCTCCGATCCTCGTTCGCAGCCTTCGGACGTGGGACGCCGTTGCCGAAAGACTCGTCGTGTCAGCGCGTTTCTGACACACGAAGCTGACTCGCTTACTCCGCTCCGCTCGACAGTCGACAAGATCTTTTCCGCCCTGTCCTACTGCGCCTCGCTGCATCCCCCCTCCGGCTCGTCGTCCTCCGCCCAAAACCCCTCCAGCTCGGGTCCGTCCATCCTGAGCGAGTCGGCGGCCGCGGGCGACGCGGCGCTGTTTGCCTCGATGGGGCTCGACCCGGCGTCGATGGTGTATGCGACGGCCGACGGCGGGATTGCCGGGCCGGGCGCGCAGGCGCTTCTTGCTGGCGACGCGGACGGGAACGGGGATGAGGGGCAGTGGGACGATGTGGACGAGGGGGAGGGGGGTGCGGGTGCAGAGGCGGGCGAGGAGAGCAGTGCAGGGAGGGTGAGGAGCGAGTTTGTCAACGAGGGGAGGGCGAGGGGCGCGCCGTACTAGGCGGTGCAAGGCGGTCCTGTCGAGCATTCGGCTGTTTCACGAGAGACAGGGCGAGAGTCGAGTGTGCGAGGTCGACCCTCTCTCCCCTCTTTCGCTTCCTCCCCCCACCTCACCGCGAGCCATGTCGACCTCGTCGAGCGACGCCGTGCCGTTCGACCCGTTGAACCACTCGCACCGGCGGTGGAACCCGCTCAAGCGCGAGTGGGTCCTCTGCAGCCGTGCGTCGTCCTCTCTCCGTCTCGGGGCGATGACCGCATTCCGCTCGCGCGACGACTCCGCGAGGGGGAGCGGCGTGTGTCCGAGGGGCTTGCGAGGACTATACTGGTCTCTCTGCGCTGCTCGGGTGCTCGCGTACTGCGACATGGCGGCGTCAAGATGGTGCTCGTGGGGGGTTCGGCGATGAAGTCGATTCGGCGGCGGGCAGCTCGCCAGGCGCAGGGCGTGGAATGCGACTGCTCGTACAGTGCTCTGCGGTGCTCTGTACCAGCTCACGCGAGCGTGCGACCGTCTGCTCGTCCCTGTCGTCGCTTCGCTCTCCGACACTCCCGCCAAACTCGCGCTGCTGCCGCGCCTACTCGCTCCGAGCAGCACCCAAGCGCTTGCAGCGCCCCACCAAACACCCGGCTGACCCGCGCTCTCTCCCTCTTCCCACACGCCCGCAGCGCACCGCACCAAGCGTCCCTGGCAAGGCGCCGTCGAGCCACCGCAGCTCGCGTCGCTGCCCCAGTACGACGAAAAGTGCTACCTCTGCCCGGGCAACGAGCGTGCCGGTGGGAAGCGCACGGAGAAGTACGAGGGGACGTTCGTGTTCGAGGTGCGTTCAAGGCGAGGCCGGGACTCGCTTTCGCTCAGGCTGCAGGTCGAGATGCGCCCGCGCCTCTGCCGCTGCCTAACAGTGGGTGCTGAGACGGTCCCGCTGATCACTTGGGCGTCCTTGCGCGCACATAGAACGACTTTGCCGCCCTCCTCCCCGACTCGGTCGCCCCCCCTCCCCCCTCGAGCCCCGACGCGTCCGTCGCGTCGCTCTTCCGCACCGAGCCCGCGCGCGGAAAGTGCTATGTGATCTGCTTCTCGCCCAGGCACGACCTCACCGTCGCAGAGATGGACGTCGACGGCGTCAAGCGCGTCGTAGACACGTGGTGCGTCGCCAGGGCGGGGCGGCGCCGGACGAGGGCTCGAGTCGGGAGCTGATCAGTAGTTGGGTGCTCGTGCAGGATCAAGCTCTACAAGGACGTGTCGCTCGAGAACCCGTGGATCAAGTACATCCAGGTGTGCGTTCCGCGATTTCTGCGTTTGCCCGGTTGTGCCGTACTATAGAACGACGCTCCCGCGCCTGCTACGAGCTCATCATGCTGACGGCCATCGACGTCGTCGACAGCTTTGAGAACAAGGGCGCGATGATGGGCTGCTCGAACCCGCACCCGCACGGCCAGGTGCGTCGAGCCAGCCCGCGTCCAGAGCATCCGTGCACGCCCGCCCTTCCAGCGCGCGGCTCCGATCGCGGTTGACGAGTACTCTGACGCACGCACCTCCGCAGGCTTGGTCGCTGTCGTACGTGCCGTCGATCCCGAGCACGATGCTCGCAGCGCAGCGCGACTTTGCGCACGAGCACAAGCCCGTCGAGGGTGTCCCGACGCTGTGAGTTTTCGTTCGTCGGAGACGGTGTGCTCAATCTAGGCTCTCTTGCGAGAGCTTGTGCGGCTCACGCCTTCCGAGAGGACGCTCACCCGCTCGATCGCACAGCACCAACGGCCTCGCGTCCCTGCTCCTCACGTACGCGCACACCGAGCTCGCGACGCACCGCTCGTCTCCCTCCTCCGAAGACTCGCGCGTGGTGCACCTCGGCGCGCATTTCGTCGCGCTTGTGCCGTACTGGGCCGCGTGGCCGTTCGAGGTCGTCGTCGTGCCGTTCCGAAGGCACGTCCCGAGCCTCGCGCACCTCGACGAGGACGAGAAGCGCGACTTTGCAGAGACGCTCGTCACGGTCGGGAGGCGGTACGACAACCTGTGCGTCGCGTGGCGCTCGCTCTTCCGTCACTCTGGTTCGTGCGCTCTGCAGGCGCAACAACGCTGACTATGCGAGCGCTGCTCCGCGCACAGGTTTGAGTGCTCGTTTGCTTACTCGATGGGCGTGTACCAGGCGCCGACCTACGCGGCGCTGTCGGACAGCGAGCTCGCGTCGTCGTCGAGGGCGTCTGCGCCGGACGCGAGCTACGCGCAGCTGCACGTCGGGTTCTACCCGCCGCTGCTGCGGTCGTCGACGGTGCGCAAGTACCTCGTCGGGTTTGAGCTGTTTGCCGAGACGCAGCGCGACATTACGCCCGAGCAGGCGGCGAAGAGGCTGCGTGGGGTCAGTGGCGAGGTGCACTACAAGCGCGCGCTGGCGGGGAAGGAGTAGCTCTGGGTTGAAGTGGTGCAAAGTAGTCTGTCTGTCGTTGCACGCGCTGCACGAGTGGGAGAAGGAGAGAGAGGGGATGGGCGGCGTGTTCCTCCTCTTTGCACGCTTGTATCTCGCCCACACTCTGCGCCTCGTTCCCCCTCTCCCGTGCGAGCGGGTGCGTGCGATGGACGGGATCCCCGTGAGCAGTGCGCCGAGCGGTGCGTGTCTTGTCCCTCGCTGTCTCTGTCCTGCGTGCTCGTGCTCTGCCCCGCCCCGCCTCGTCACCCGCTCGTCCCGCCCGCCCGCTCGCCGTCCCCGCGCGTCCTTACGCGTCCTGCTCGAGGCCGTGTCCAGCCCTCGCCGCAGCTCGAGCTGACCCGTGCCTGCTCGTGCCGCCCTCACTCCACTCGCAGACGCGTCGCACGCCGCCCACCACCCGGCCGACTTCCTCTTTGCCCACTCGCACCACCAGGACCACCATCACCACGACGGCGACCACGACCAGGAGGAGCAGGATGTCCACGCCATGCTGCAGGACGCTCTCCGCGCCTACGAGGACAACGTCGACCCGGCCAATGCTCCCGGCCCCGACGAGCAGCACCTCCAGGAGCACGGCGACGACAACGCAGAGACGGACCACCTCGCCCTCGTGAGGGCTGCGGCCATGGGAAGTACTGCTCCGCCTACTGCGCAGTCCGATAACACCGGCTACGGCGCTGCCACCGCCGAGGGTTCCGCTCCTTCCACTTCCGCAACCGGTCCTCCGCTCGACGGTGCACCTCCCGCCGCCGCCTCTGCCGACCAAGACGCCGCCGCCGACGCGCCCACCTACGTCGACGCGCCCGCCCAACGCCCCGGTCGCGGGCCCGGCTCGCGCGCGCGCTGGACGCCCCAGGAGGACCAGACGCTCGTCGACCTCGTGCGGATCGACCCGCCGCTCACGTGGACCGAGATTGGCAAGCGCATGGGGAGACCGGGCACCGGGTGCGGGATGCGCTGGTACAAGTTCTTGAGGGACAAGGTCGCAGCGCGTGAGTGCTGCTGCTTCGTCTCGCGCGGGACGGGTGTGCGGGCGGCGGCGCGACGAGGCGTGCCGCGCTTGTGCTCGGGCACGCGATTGACGGCAACTGACGCTGCTCGACGGCACTGTACACAGAAGACGAGGCGGCGGGCGTACAGACCACCGAGGGTGCTTCGACCGGTCCGTCTCTCTCGCGGATCTCGGCTCTTTCATCACTCGACTGACTTTTTCTGCGGATTCCTCCAGGCGAAGATGCGATGCAGGAGCAGTCCGAAGAGCAGACGGAGGGCGCGCAGCAGCTCGAACCGTCGAGCGAGATGGTCGTCGGCGGGTCGGGCGCCAACGCGGCAGTGGCAGCGGAGGGAGGGTCGTCAAGCAACGCGAACGGCAGTCAGACGGGCGAGAGTAGGCTCTCTCTCCGCTACAGTCCGCCTTTCTCAGACGGCTCACCCCTCGTCCCGTAGGCGCCTCTCCCGACCCTTCCGCTCCCGGCGCGTCGTCCTCCGCGCAGCGCCGCGGCACGCGCAAGACGATCACGAACGTGCAAACGGGGCGCATTGTCGACCTACCCTACGTTCCGCCTTCGCAGCTCCCGCCCGCGCTCCCGCCCTCGGCCTCGCTTCCCGGCCACCCGTACCCGCGCCCTGAGGGCAAGGTCCACTCGAACGCGGGGAAGGGCTACCTCCCGCTCAGCGCCATGGTCGCCCAGCCGCCGATCCCGTTCGCGAAGAACACGGTCCTCCGCGGGAGGAGGACCAAGGCCGCAGACGTGCCGCCAGCAGCTGCCGACGTTGCGACGGCGGGCGATGCGAGCGCCGCCTCTGCCGCCGCCGATGCCGCGTCGAGCCAGTCGCCGATGACCAGCGCGGCGGTCGACGACGGCGCAGCGGCGGCGGCGCGGCCGAAGAAGGGCAAGGGCGCCAAGGGCGGGCTGAGCAAGGCGGGCACGAGCGTGCACAAGTGCCCCGCCGAGAACTGCGAGGCGGCGTTCAAGCGCAGCGAGCACCTCCGGAGGCACTACAAGAGCGTGCACCGCGGCGAGAAGCGTGCGTCCTCTTTCGGGGTTTCTTGGCATCGTCGTGCCGTGGTGAATGTTCGCTCAGAGCCGTGCTGACGATGCTCCCCCTCTTTTCGGTGGCCCACAGCCTTCCCGTGTACGGTGGCGGGCTGCGGCAAGAGCTTCTCGCGCAAGGACAACCTCCAGCAGCACGTGCGCTTGCTCTTCTGGCCCGTGTTCGCGGATGTTGTCGCCTCCCCGCTGACTTCCTGCCTCTTCCGGCGCACAGCAAGCGATGGTACACTACGTTCGCGCCCTCTACACCTACCCCGACGGCAACACGACGACCGACCCTCCCGAGGCAGGCGACCCGTCCGCCGCAAACGTGACGGTCACGTTCGAGCAGGTCGACATTCAGCGCACGCCGCGCGGCGCGGCGCGCAAGGCCGCGGGCGGCCGCTCCAAGTCGAAGCAGGTCGCGGCTGTCGCGGGCGCCAAGGCGGAGGACGAGGGAGGCGCGGCGGAGCAGGGGGACGCCCTGGCGAGTGAGAATGGCGCCGAGCACGCTCAGCAGGACGGCTCGGTGCAGCAGGGCGCTGCGTCTAGCTCGCGCGCGGGCGCGCTCCCGCCGCTCTTTGGCACCGCCGCTGCGGCGTACTCGACCGCACCAAGCGCGAGTATGAGCCCGCACGGCGCCGGCGCGCGCGACACGTCCCTCGCGCCGTCGTCGGGCGCTGCGAGCGTCGACGGGAATCACAATGGCGGCGGTGTCGCAGCGGGCGGTGCTGGCACGCAGCTCGGCGACCTCTACGCGCCCGACGGGCCCGGCTCGAGGGGCCAGAAGCGCGCTCGCTCCGCCGCGAGTGGGTCGGGCGCTGGTGCGGTCGCCGCGGACGAGGACGACGGCGAGGGGCATGGTGCGGGCGCGATCGACAAGCGCCTGCGGCTGACGGGGCTCGACCTCGACGCGCACGGCGTCGACCACCTCGACCCGGCGCTGCAGGTCCTCGCCGCGCAGGCGCAGCAGCACCCGCAGGGGCATGCGGCGCACGTGCTCGCGCAGGCGCAGGCGGCGCTCCTCAGCCAGCATCAGCACCACCTCCAGCAGCAGCAGCAGCAGCAGCAGCAGCAGCAGCAGGGTGCGGGCGGGGCGGGCGAGCCGGCGAGGAGCATCACGCCGAGCCAGGGGGCGTTCAACGCCCAGCCGCAGCTCATCAATGCGCTCGCGAGGCAGCTTCAGCTCCAGCAGCAGCAGCATCAGCAGCAGCAGGACGGATCGGCCGGCGGAGACATGCTCGTCGATGCGCCGCTCGACCACCTCGCCGATGGGCTCTACGTCCCGGGACTGGCGGCGTACCTTTCGGAGAATGGGCACGTCGGCGGGGCGGACGGCGGGCCGGCGTGAGGCGTGTGCGAGGTGGGGGATGGGTGCGGGAGGGCGGAGGAGGAAGGCAGGAGTCGCTTGTTTCCGCTTGTTGTTCGGTGTTCAACCCTCTCGGTGCAGTACCACGTTTTACCTTCTTCTCTCTGTGATGCGTTATGTGCGCGACTCGCTTCTTTGGTGCGTCGAACAATCGTGCCCACCGCAGCTGAACTTCCCGAGCTGATGTGGGCTTGGCTCCGCGCTTGCAGGCTTTCCCTGCTTTTCGTAGCTGCTCGGTGTTGCTCAGGTAGTCATCGCGGTCGGTCCTCTCTGGCTCTGCAGGGCTTTCGTGGCATCGGCTGCCCTTTGCTTTCGCTCGCTTCGCTTCGTCCCGTTCACACCGTTCGCGCCATCTCGCCCGCACACAGCTCGCGCGAGTCGACTCAGCTCCTGACAGCCTACAGCAGCGGCCACGCGTCTTCCCCGAGCATCGTCACCCGCTGCGGTCTACACGATGAGCGCGCCTGACTCGTACGGCCCGCTCGTGCCGCGACCACCACGACATTTTGCTCGAGAAGAAGCTCGACGCCGCCTGGCTCTTCGGTGTGTCTCGGTCCGTACTTTTGACGCTCGCTCGCGCGCTGACAGCTGTCATGGCTGTAGGACTCCGCGACAAGGCCAAGGAGGAAACGCGTGAGTTGTCGCTTTTGGCCGCGTTCCCGAATACTAGCTGATCCCCATTACTACTGTTGCAGCCGAAGCCGACTCGCTCGTGGAGCAGAGCAACCGCGGCGGCAACGTACAACAGCCGCCGACCTCCCCTCGCCGCTCGCCCACCTTGGCCTTTCGCACCGTGTCGCCCTCTGTCGCTCCGGCCGAGGTGCGCGACTATCTCCGCACGCCTTCGCCGACCCAGAGGCAGCAGCAGCAGCAGCAGCAGCAGCCGCAGCAGTCGCGTCAGCCCGATCGAGAGCAGGAGCAGCAGCAACAGGGCGGCGACGAGCAGCCGTGCGAGCAGGACCCGCTCGACCGCCTTTCCGCGCTCGAGCGCCGCTTCGTACGCGCGGAGACGGAGCGCGCCGAGGACCGCGCGGCAGTGGAAGAGTTGCGCAGGGGCAACGAGCAGATCGTGGGGATGCTGAGGGAGCTGAACAGGCAGTTCCGCAGCGATTTTAGCTCGCGGTCGAAGGGCGGTGCGAAGGAGTGACGGCGGTCGCTTCGCTTGGCTGAATGCTTGGTAGGATTATCTTCCTCTGTCTTGCAGTACAGCAGTGGTGCTTCTTTCGCTCGCTGCGTGCTACTAAACGCGGAGAACGGAGCCGGTGCAGGCGAACCTTCGCAAGTTGCGCTTTCGCCTCGTCCGCTCGTCTCGCTCGCGCTTCTCTCGCGTGTGCGGGCTCGGACACGCACTCAGTCACAGCTACGAGGCTCTGTGACCCTCGCCATGCCCGGGCCGAGCCGTGCCGCGTCACGCTCGCGCTCGAGGAACCGCTCGACCGCCTCGAGCTCGTCCTCATCCAGCTCGGATAGCAGCTGGAACCCTGCTGCCGACGGCCAGCTCGTGCGCTCGGTCTTCAAGAACCGGGACCAGCACCGCAGCGAGGACGTCGACGCCGTCGACTGGACCGAGGTCGCCACCTCGCTTCAGGGGCGCGGCAAGACGGCGCGACTCGTTCAGAAGCGCTTCGGGGAGCTTGCGTTCGAGGGTGCGTGTCTTGTCCACTACTCGGTGTGTGGCCGACTGACGCGGCGCCGTGCTTCGCAGTGTCGGAGGCGCTGATCGACCTCGAGATCGAAGCGGACGAAGATGGTTCCGTGCCGACTCCGGCCAGTGCGTCCGCCTTCCCTGCCTTCGATAGCGCTTCACTGACGCAGTTGCGCCTTGGACCGGCCCAGTTTGGACGAGCGAGGAAGTCGACAGCCTCCTCCGCTCGATCGAGCGCCTCAAGACCGACTGCAATCGCATGGAGTGCTTCGACACGAGCGACCCGCAAGAGTCGGCTACGGCCGAAGCGACCTGGCGAATCATTCGCCGCGACTTCAGCCGCAGCTGCCGCCACGTCCGCAACCCGGCCCGCTCTGATCGCGATTTGTACATTAAGCACCTCTCGCACCTCGGCGACGAGGGCTACCAACAGCGCGAGTTGCGCGCTTTCGAGGCGAGCGACGCAGACCTCGTACCAATCGGCAGCGTCAAGATGCTCGTCAAGACGGTCGTCGGGATGCATGGCGACGTCGGCCGGGACGACGCAGGTTGGGGCGGCGAGGTCTCCCGCGTCTGCAAGTGGACTGTCGCTCGCCACAAAGTCGTTCCGGGGCATTCGCTGGCGCAGGTTATCGAGAACTGGTGCAGGAGGCGCTGGGAGACGCTTGACGGTACGTTTTTTCCGGGCGATTCTCTCTTGTCGACCCGCAAACGCTGACTTGCGCCGTTGGGAACAGGAAAGGATTCGAAGTTCGCGTCGATCGCGCAGCGGCAGCAAGACTCCACCCAGTCGTACGAGGACGAACCCGGAGCGACGATCTCGTTCTCGCAACAGTCGCCCGCGGGCCCCAACCTCAAGGGTATTCGGGCGATGTACGGTGCCGAGGATCGCTTCCAGGCGAATGTCGAGGGCTACGGCCAGCCCTTGACTTCGTCGACGGACAAGGGCAAGAAGCGCGCCGCTTCGGTCGACGAGCCCGACCAAGACGACTGCGAGCAAGATGGCGACGAGTCGGCGACCGAGACCGCCAAAGTGAAGTCGCGCTCGATGCATCCCAAGACGCCGCTCAAGAAGAAGATCAAGGCGCAGAAGCGCGAGCGCGGTGCGTGACTCTCGCTGTCGGTGAGCAGATGCCCTGGCTAACGTGCGTGCGCAGAATCCGACTCGCCGCCGCCGCCCGCTCACCCGGTCAAGGGCAGGTTCTCCGCCCCGGAGTCGAGGCGCGTCGCCGAGCTCACCTTTGAGCGCAAGCTCCCCGCCGAGGTCGTCGCCCTCAAGCTCAACCGCACGGCGTCGTCAATCCGCAGCCACGTCGCATTGCTTCGGGACAGGCAGCTCAAGATGGAGTGGATCATGGGTGCGTACCTGTCTTCCCCCTCAATACCACTGGCGAGTCTGACTGAACGGCAGCGACAGGCAAGGACGTCAAACCGAAGCTCGAGGAGAAGAAGCGCAAGCGCATTTCGCGTGCGTGTCGTCTCTTCGTGCTCGGGATTCAGCGGCTCGGAGCTCGTTCTCACTTTGCGATCTCCTCGCAGCGTCTGCGACGCCCGTGTCGTCCGACACGGAAGACGACGCTGCCCGCTCACCTGTCGCGACGCCCGCCTCCGTTTCCTCGTCCCACTTCTCGCCCAAGGCGCGCACGGCCGCTTCGCGCCGCGACAGCAAGGGTCCGATCAAGCGCACGCACCAGCGCAAGAAGCGTCACGTGCTCGATTCGGACGAGTCGAGTGAGTCCGCCGACTCGGACGACGATGTCAAGCGCTGGCGCCAGGGCTCGACGAGCTTCAAGTCGGCCATCCAGCGCGAGGTCAACCGGGTGATGGTCAAGGATGTCATGCCCGCCATCGACGAGCACATCGACAAGACCATTGAGCGCGGCTTTGACCGGATCGAGCAACGGCAGCAGGCCGGCACCGACCGCTTGGTCGACATAGCCTCGCGCGCATTGGCGGCGCTTGAGAGGTTGGCGCCCGTCGGCGAGGGTAATTAGCGTGGCCACGGCTTGAGAAGGGCGGAGTCTGCAGCCTGCAATGCTTCATGCGCACCTCGAGCGGGAACCCAAGTTGGCCTTCGCGATCGCTTCCGCTTCTCGCTCTCGCTGCTCTCGCCGCTGGCTGGGGCTCGGCACTGTTCCTGGGTGTCGCAGTTGTAGCAACTTGTGCGTTCCCACATTTCCCCCCTTCGTCGTCGGGGACGAGGGTCCGAGCGCCCCGCTTGCGACGCGTCGCGGGTCCGTCGCTTCTCTTCGCTTCCTCTCTGTATCGCCTCAGCCTGCGTGCTCGGTGCTGAGCAGTGCAAATGGCTGAGCACAGTGCTGTGCACCCGTTCGGGGCACCGGCAGGCTCATTGCGAGCTCGCTCATCCGCGTCCCGTCCCGCCCACGGGTTCTATTTCAACGTCGAAATTCCGCCGCGGCGGGGGCGCTACACGGCGTTCAGCAGCAACATCGAGAACAACGGCGACCCGCAGGACCTGAGCAGCCAGCGCTCAGCACCAGTGGCCAGTGAGGCGGACGGAGAAGCAGCACAAGGCGCGCTTTCCAGCCAACACAGCAGCTGATCGCCGAGCTGACACATCTACAGTACTCTCAGACGAGCAGTCGCAGACAATCGCGTTCAAGTCGCGCCGCAAAAAGCGACTGTCACCCGCATCAGCTCGGGAGAACGGCGAGCTGCGCGTCCGTTCGACTTTCGTGCGCTCATACTGACGAGTGATGAAGCGCTGCAGACCTTGCGCAAGATGTCTTGCCCGTAAAGAAGCGCAAACGGCGTTCGGTTCCGATCTCGTTCGCTGCGAGCGGATCCGCTCGCGTCGCGGAAGAAGACCTCGTTGCGAGCTGGTCGAGTGCCGATGACGCCGCACTCGCGCAAGCCGTCGTCAGCTCGACATACCCCGTCGGACTCGTCGAGACGATTGACTGGAACGTCGTGCTCGAGAAGCTGCCGGGAAGGAGAAGGACGCGGCGCCAGGTCGAGGGGCGTTGGACGATACTCGTTCAGCAAGGCAAGTCGCACCGTCCATCGAGTATCGTGCTGAGTCATACGATTCTGACCGCTCGTTCTCGCAGTCACGGATGCGCTCTCGTACCTCGACGACGACCACCCATCCGCGGAGCAAAGCCCAACCACCGACGACGGTGCGAGCTTTTCCTCCCGCTCGAGCGTCAGCTTCTACTGACGAAATGAAGGAAACAGACGCGCTCGCCTGGGCCCCCGTTGAGGACGCGCTGCTGGTCTCGGCGGTGCACGACTTCTGCTCTCCGGCCAGCGAGTCGGGGTGGACCATCGAGTCGCTCCTCGCCAAGCCGCTCCGCTCTTTCGCCGCGATGCAGGCCTGGACGACCATCAAGGCGACGTACGAGTCGGCGCTCGCTTCGGCACCGTCGGCACCGCCCGAACCGCCCGAACGCTCCCTTTCCGACCTTTTCGAGCGCTTCGTCATCGCACGCGAGCAAATCGGCCGCTTGCCTGCTCCGTCTTCCCGCCTCGTCGAGCCAACTCACACGCGTCGCAAAGCCGCCGAAGCCGTCATCCCGGCGCAGCGCACATACTGGTCGCGTGCCGAGGTGTCGCGCCTCGTTGAGAAGGTCGTCGAGCTCGGCGGGACCGTGCAGCGCAATGCGGCAGGGTGGAAGGACGGTATCGAAGCGACGAGCAAGTGGATGCAGGTCGCGCACGAGGTCGGCAAGGAGACGACGCTTGTCGATGTTGTCATGACTTGGTCTGAAAGGAGGAACGGCGGCGCGGGTGTGTGCCCGTTCGCTCGTTTTCTTTCTCTGTTGAGCTCGCTGACGGTGGCGGCTTTACAGATGTGGTGTTTGACGAACCTGTGAAGCCCGTCGAGCCGGCCGCTGCGCCTGCCCACCGCTTCCTCCCTCGCGCGACCGCAGCGGTCTCACCCGTTCCCGCTCCTCACTCGCCTGCCCCGCCCCCACCTCCCGCAACTCTCGCTCCTCGACTAGCTTCTGCGGTCTCGACCTCGCAGATGCCCATTCTTCCGCCGTCCGGGGTCCGCGCGCCCGTCTCGACCAGCGCTTCAGCGCCTTCGGCTCCCCTCGTCCCGGACATGTCGACGACGCCCGAAGTTCAACACTTTCCCGCCCGCGTCACGCGCAGCTGGACCGCGGAAGAAGACGCCGTCGTGATTGCCGACCGGAAGAAGGGCGTCACCCAGGCGTCGACGGCAAAGACGCTCAGGCGCTCGATCGGATCTGTATCTGGCCGCGTGACCCAGCTGCGCAAGGCCGGGCTCCTTGAGGAGCTGAAGAGCGGGCACACAGACGAGGATCGCAAGCCGCTCCCGTCAGCAGGTAATGCGCTTGCGCCGGCCTCCATTGCGGCCGGAACTTCAGCGCCGGCGCCATCCGCGCCGCCCGAAGCGCTCCGGCACCGCAACCGCCGCGACTCGACGGTACAGCTCCCTCCCGTCGTTCTGAGGACAGCAAGTTCGGCGACTGAGCACGAGGCGAGCGTGGCGGCGATGCGCGGAAGCGAAAACGCGGTCAGCACCGACGCGACGGCCTCGCGCGAGGACAACATGCTTGACTCGGCGATGCGCTCGCTCAGGCGCTTCATCGCACTCGTCGAGAAGGACGAGACGCCTGAGCGGGTTGCGCAGCGGAGGCGGTGGGTGTAGAGGCGCGCGAGGACGTGGGCAAGGTTGCAAGCTGCAAGGCAACAAGGCCGTTTTGCTTACCTGAGCACAAGCCATCTCGATCGGAACACGAGCGGAAGAAGCCTGAAAGGAGCAGGCAGCAGTCGGGAGATACAGCACGCCGCGTTGCGATATGCGAGAAATGCGACCCCTAGCCATACAACCCTGCGGAAGCCGCGTGTAAGCGTCGGAATGCGGTCCGCAAAAGGGACGAAAGTACTTCAGTAGAAGCTGACGCACCGTGATACACGTAATACCTCGGCAAGCCCAGCAGCCTGCCCCTCCCTCCCGGTCCGACCTCTCCATCTGCCCCTCCGGTGCGCCTGAGCGCCTTGACGAGCTGCGCGAAGCCCTCCGTCTCGAGCTGATGATCGACTGGCGGCCAAGCGGGGAAGATCGCGCCTTCGCGGTGCACTGGGGCGCGGACGAGGGCGGCACAGCCGCCGACGCCGTCGAGGGAAAGTGAGGTCGGGACGACCGTGGCGGAGGAAAGGGGTGGTGGCAAGGTGAGGTCGGGAGGCGGCCAGTGCTGGAGGGACGAAAGCGGAAGCGGAGAGAGCGCGAGGTAGGGATTTGAGGAGAGCGAGGCTGCGGGGTCGGAGGGTACGAGCGATGCCAGGTTGAAGCGGTGGGTTGGATGGTCTTTGTAGCCTGTTCAGGGACGATGTGTCAGTCTATAGTTCAGATCCGGACCGGTGCGAGCAGCAGAACAAGTGCGCACCCTCGATGAGCACGTCCGAGGCGGAAAGGTTGGCCTTCATCGCCAGCGATTCAGGCGTCTCAATCCAATTGTTGCGGTCATAGGCACTGCGCGCGGACGCGGTAAGGTCAGTCGAGGCAGTTCGCGACAACGTAGCGGTAGCGCTCACCCCATCTCGTTGTACGTCTTCCAGACGCAGTTGGGCACGACGACGTCGCCACCGCCAGCCGGGCCTTCTGCTCGCGCGTGCTCCATCAGGCGCTCGATCAGAGTCGGCTCGTGGTCGACAAGGTCGACGTCAAGCCAGAGCGCCCAGTCCACCTCAGGCGCCATGGCCGAGTTGAGCAGCCACGTCCTGCTCTTGCCGAGGGCTTTCCTCCGCCCGACCTGCGCGTCGTATTCGTGCCTTTCCTTTCCAACGTTTGCCCCCGCATAAGCGCCCGCGTCGCTGCCCTCGGTCGCGGCAAAGTCCTGCTGAAAGACGCTGATGCGCCCGTATCGCCGCCCGCGGTAGCTGCGCGAGTACTGCCGCTCGTCGGCGAGTTCGAGCGCACGGGCGTAGGTGCGGTCGGACGAGTCGGAGACGAGCATGGCGAGGTGGATGAGGTGGCGAGGGTAGGTGAGCGTGTCGACGAGGTGGAAGAAGTGCCAGATGTGCTCGATCGCGTTGCGCATCGGACAGAGGATCTGGAGGCGCGTTCTCAACCTTGTAAGCGTGGCATACTACTCTAGGATGGAGAGATGGACGCACCAGGACGGTCTCGTTGTATGCTTTCGCGGGAGCAGCGAGTCCCGTCTCGTCTATGAGCGCGCCTCCGAGCGCTCCTGCCGTTCCGAGTCCGCTGCTCCAGTCTCGTGCGACGACCTTGAGCCCTCCTCCCAGCCTGACCCTCTCCCCGCGGTGACCGACGAGCCCGAGCAGCCATGCCGTCCCGACAAAGACGAGCAAGAACGCGGCTACGAGCGTCGTCGGCTTGGTACACGCCCTCTGGAGCCTGACGCGGATCGAGGGCGGGCGGATGTCCTTGTCCTTGTACGTCGACGGCGACGAGGATGCGGGAACGAAGCGGGTCGTCGGCAGTGGAGGCGGCCGACGCTTCGCGTGAAGCATCGAGCGGGGGCACAGACAGCTGTGTACGTGCTTGCTGGTCTTCCCAGTCTCGTAGCGGCGAGAGGGAGAGCGCGAGAGGGGAGCCGACGTTGGTTGACCCGCTCCACACCGCTTCCTCCGCTCTGCACGGCTCGCGGAGCTCCGAGGGCTCGTTGTCTTACTAGAACGACTGACTGGACCGCACTCCGCCTCTTCGCCGCTTCTCCTGAGCTTCCCCCGCTGTTCTGGGAGGACGAGCACCGCCTCGCGACGACGACGAGCGCACAGCGATGGCGACGCGGCTGTGGTGGGCGTGCTACGCAGCGTGGGCTGCAATGATGGTGGGAGTGGCAGTGCGCATCAACCGGACCGTGCAGGAGCCCTACATGGTGCGACGTCCGCCTCTTGCCCTCGTTCCGCTCAGCCTGACCCTCCCTTTCCGCCCCTCAGGACGAGATATTCCATGTACCACAAGCTCAGGCGTATTGCGACGGCGACTGGGGCTACTGGGACCCGGCGCTGACTACTCCGCCCGGCCTGTCCGCGTCTTCCGGACCCCTCTTTCTGCTCCTTCCCCAGCTCACCCGCTCGCTTCACTGCAGGTACCTCATCCCCGCCGCTCTTGCCTCTCTACAGCGCACAATCTCGCTCTCGATAATCGCCACCTTATCGCCTTGCTCACTTCCCGCCCTACGTGCTTTCAACCTTCTCCTCGGTCTCACCCTTCCATTCCTCTACTCGTCAATAGTCACGCTCCTCTCCCTGCGTGCGGTCAATGATAGTCAAGCGGAGCGCAACGGATCGATCAATGCGAGCAGCGCGAGTCAGGCACTGCGCAGGGCCGCAGCCTGGGACGGCCTGGTCGTTGCGGCGTTTCCGCTTCTCGGCTGGTGGAGCTGGCTCTTCTACACCGACATGGGCAGCGTTGTTGTCGTCCTGCTGTGCTGGCGAGCGGCACTGCAGCGACGCTTCCGCCGGTCCGCCGTGGTGAGCTGTCTATTCGCGTTCGCGTCGGTCTGAAGTGCTGATCAAGGGCAATCTCGCAGCTCGGCGCGGCCGGTCTGCTTTTCCGCCAGACCAACATCGCCTGGCTCGCTTTCGTCGTCGCGCAAGTCGCCATCTCAGAGCTCAGGCGATCCCCTGCCTTTACGCAGGTCAAGGCGGACCCCGTACTCGCCAACGCTCGACCGGGTCGGCGGCCTTTTCTGATCTAAGCAACTCAGCAGCTGACGATCCCTTCTCCAGTCGACTTTGTGCGCACGCCCGTATCGCTCGTGCTCGCCGCGGTTGTCCAGGTCGGCGCCCTCATCCCGGTCCTCGCTGCGTACCTCGCCGTCTTTGGCGCGGCCATCGCCCTCGTTCGCTGGAATGGAGGCATTGTTCTTGGTGCGCACACTTTGTCTTCATGCCGGCGTTGCACTTCTGACACTGCCTCACTGCAGGCGACAAGGCCAATCACGTTCCGACCGTCCACGTATCGCAGGTCTTCTACTGCATCGCCTTCGCCGGTGTCTTCTTCTCGCCGCACTTGCTCAGTGTCGCTCGCGTCAAGACTGTCCTGAGGTCCCTCTTTGGCGCGTTGAGGTGCGTCCGGGCTCGACTCTTCCTTCCTCGGACCGCGCTGACCTCGCCTTCATTGCAGGCGGGTGGTTCTGACGGTCCTAGCGATCGGCGTCATGTGCTGGTGTATCAAAAACTTCACGTACTTCTGAATCGCTCGCGCTTGCCCGCCTGAAAGCAGGGCTGACCGTTTCTTTCGCAGCGTTGCGCATCCTTTCCTCCTTGCCGATAACCGCCATTATGCCTTCTACCTCTGGCGACGAGTCATCAACATACACCCTTTCGCTCGCTACGCCCTCGCGCCGGGCTACCTGCTCGCCGCAACACTCGTCTGGCACGCTCTCGGTGAGCCTTCAATTCTGCCGTCTGTTCGCCGGTCCGGCACGACCAAGGCTTGCTCTGACTGACATATCGCTTACCCGCAGCTGCGGCCGGCACCATGGCGCTCTCGACATGCATCCTCTTCGTCGGAGCTACTGTCGCCGTTCTCGTCCCGACTCCGCTCCTCGAGCCACGTTACTTCCTCTTGCCGCTCATCATCCTCCGCCTCTACCTCGCCTCTCCGGTCCCCTCCTCCTCATCGACACTCTCACAAAGCGCGACTGAAGCGGCACCGGCTCTCAAGCACAACCACGCGGCCTTACGCAGGCGTCGTGCCCGCCTCTTTGCCTCGCATCGTCGCTCCCGCCTCACGCGCCTAGCGCTCGAGATCGCGCTCTATGCCGCCGTCCAGGCGTTCTGCGTCTACCTGTTCCTCGAAAAGCCGTTTTACTGGGATGTGCAGGTTGGTGCGGACGGTCGGGGCCTCGAAGGGCGAGACGAGCGCGAGGTGGGGAGACTGCAGCGTTTCATGTGGTAGATCCGCTGCACTGCTTTCCTCTTTCCGGCAATGCAGAATGCGAGAAAGCTTGCGTACCGTCGAGGGACTGTCTAGTACACCGGGAAGCCCTCTTCCTCTCGCGCCCAGGCGGTCAACCCGCCGACCACGTCGTCCACCTCAATCGTCTCTGCGTCGCTGCCGCGCGCTGCAAGATATCGCCGCAATGCACGCGAGGCGAGAAGCGAGTCGTTGCCGCGGCGACAGAGGAAGGTGATGCGCTCCGGCGCGTCGAGAGGAGAGGTAAGAGGCGGATCGGAAGGTAAGGAAGCGAGAGCAAGCGAAAGGTCCTTCAAGAGGCGCGAGAAAGGAATGTCTGCAAAGAAGTAGTGTCAGTCGGATGTGACGAGAGCGGTTGAAAGCGGCTCCACGCACTGACGCTGCCCTCGATGCTCGCTATCCCAAACTCGGCCGCCGGCCTCGTGTCCACAATCCGCGCTTTGCCGTCCCTCACCGCCTCGCGCAGCTCGTTGACCTTGATCCGCGCATCCTTCCGAGAGGACGCGCGCTGCCCGACGCCCGGAGACTCGCACAGCGGGTCCTGCCATCCGGGCCAGGTCCCGCTTGGATCTGCGAGGAACGCCGCCCAGCGCGAAGCGGGAGTGGAAGGCGCTGTCGCAGAAGGCGGGGTGGGCGCGGTCCCGCAGGTCGGGCAGGACACCTTGCGCGAGCGGGTCTTGATCGAGCGGTACGGCGAGGCGGAGAGCGGAGAGAAGAGGTGGAGCGAAGGAGTGGCTGCAATAGCGCTACGTTAACGATGCACGTGCGTAAAAGGAAGACTGTAAAATCACACACCTGTTCCCAGCAGGACCTTCATGGCTTCGCCGACCATCCCGATCCCGACTACGCCGCACAGCACGCCGACGACGCCCTCGTCCGCGCACGCACCCGTTCCCGCCAGGCTCAATCGCTCATAGTACGCGTCCTCCTCGCGTTCGCGCTCGAGCCGCTCCGCCTCCGAGACTGCCGGGGAAGCGTACGACGGCGGACCGGGTGCCGGCGGCGAGGGCGGGAAGATGCACGCGTAACACGGCCCGCGCTGCGGCGGAACCAGTTCGTCTCCCGAGGACGGTGATGCAAGGTGCAGACCGTACGCGCCAACGGTCCCTTCGGCACGGACGGCGCCGCCGCTCACGAGCGGAATGTCGTGTGCGACGGCATAGGCGTTGAGAAAGTGGCGAGTTGCGGGATTGTCGGTGCAGTCGAGAATAAGAGTGAAGGAGCCGGACATGACGGAGGCGGGAGTGGACGAAGTCGACAACGGCGGGTGGAAGAGCGAAGGGGTGAAAGGGAGCCGATAAGCTTGTACGACGATGTCCGAGTTGAGTCTGCGGGGGTAAGGCATCAGCGTCATTGAGCGATGAATAGGCAATGGCAGGACAGACTGTTGCAGCGCCGTTCTAGCGCTCTCGGCCTTGCCCATCCCGATCCGCCCTTCCGTGTGCAGGACCTGCCGATGTAGGTTCGACAGCTCGACCGTGTCGTGGTCGAGGATCGTGACCTCGCCTGTGTGCAACTCGGATGAGACTGTGCGCGCCTGGACGGAATGCTGAGCGCGGCTCACCGACCCCGGCGGCTGCGAGGTAGAGTAGGACAGGGCAACCGAGCCCGCCCGCGCCCACCACGAGCACGTTTGCGCGCTTGAGCTTGAGCTGGCCTGCTCTGATTCGCTTTCAGCGGGTAAGCAGACCGCCAAGTGAGCGAGAGAACGCACCCTCGAGGCCAATCTGCGAGAGCATCATCTGCCGCCCGTAGCGCCGATACTCGCGCAGGCTGAGAGGCCAATCCCGCTTGCCCGAGCGTGCAGAGGTGCTCGGCTCGCTCGCGCCATCTGCCGCAGTCCCTGCGGTCGAGGTCGACGAAATTGGCGGACGAGGCTGTGCAGCTGATGAAAGTGCGGCAAGCTCGGCTTCAAGCTGCGAGACCCGTAAGCGTGCTTGTTCGAGCTCCGAGATGATCTGTGCACGAGCTCGTACAGCCGAGTCTGGCATCGCGACGACGAAAGCGCGAGCGTCGAGGTCGAGGAGCGAAAGAAGCGCATGGCCGGGAGCGAGAGCGTCCTTTACCTTCGAAAGCTCCGGAGCGCGTCTCGGACAGCGGGTTGCACTGTGATAGGACGACACGCGTCAACAGGAAGCTCGTGCTGCATACGTCAAGTCGCCCCGATGCCGCCGGCTTCCGCTCATCGCGCACGCGCAGTCAGCTGCCAACGGTCGAGACACCGAAGCATTGCAGCCAATGCAGCCATATGACATGGGTTAGAAGGAAGGCGAAGATCTATCTGCAGGCGAGAGGGACTAGAGAAACGTGCGGAACGAGATGAGAGGAGTGCGAGAAACGCAAGGACGAGACTACAGTCACAGGACCAGGGTAAACAAGACCGAAGAAAGGGATACCAAAAGAACGACACGGTACGGAGCGAAAGGTGAACGAGAGAACCGGCGCGAGGAGGACGTGAGGGTAGATGAGCAGACGCTGCGAAATGGCCGCTGGTGTTTTTTTTGTGCGGAATGGTCGCCGCGATTACTGTGCCTTCTTCGCCTTGTTCTGCTGGGCCTGCTGCTGCGACTTGCGGTACGTCTTGACGAAGAAGGCCACGAAAAGGTAGGCTGTGCAAAGGTAAAAGGAGCGGTAAGCGACATGAGCAGGTGGTCACAGCACGAAGCCGTTGGTCCGACGAGACGGGGACGATGTGTGCGACGCACTGAGCGGGACAAGGTAGATGCAGTTGATGATCGTCGCCGCGCGCTGCCCGTTGTTGACGAGGCAAGTCGGGCCTTCGCGGCGGAGGGCGTTGACGCCAGCCTCAAACGAGCTTGCCGCAGACGAGAGCTGTGCGCGCGCCTCGTCGGCCGAAGTCGGGAACGACGGGAGCTCGGGAAGCTGGATGAAGAGGTACGAGGCGGCGAGGGAGCCTGGCGAAGAAGCCCAGTCAGCCTCCGCGCAAAGCACGACCAGCAAGAACGCAGCTCGGAAGCGGCACATGCGCTCGCGGGTAATGATGAACTCACCGCCGACGAGGAACTGCGTGATCTGCAGGCGCGTCAAGCTCTTCTTGAGGACGCGCGGGAACGGGAGCGAGATGGTCGAGAAGGCGTAGTACGTGTACCTGCGGATCATGCCAAGTTAGCAATACCTCAATAGCCACTGAATGTATTGTACGCACATAATCGAGTGGATGAACGAGTTGAAGACGACAAAGAGCCAGATGGGCATCGCCTGGGTCACATACGCCGAGTACATGGTCCAGATGGCGCCGCAGTGGTGGTACGACTGAAGCATACCAACCTGCAAAGGGTGCAACCGGTGTAAGGGCGGTCGCACTTGCACAAGGGTAGAAACCATCGCGCACCTTCTTGCCCTTGAGGAGGAGAATGGCCGTGTCGACGATCTCCTGTGAACGTCCGCCAAATCAGCGAAGCTGCACGACGCAGATGCATATGCGAATGTACGCACGTAGAACTTGGAGAGGTAGAAGAGGTAGGCGAACTTGGGGAACGTCTCGCTTGACCAGATCGAGAACGACGAGTCGCAGAACGCGTGCGTCAGCCCGGCAACGCCGTCCTCGACGAATCCGCGCCAGAACGCGCCGAACACCTGCGGCGCGGTGCCGAGGAAAGTCCAGGCCGAGTAGGCCGCGAGAAAGACGTTGTGCGCAAGGACGGCGACATTCCAGCCGGGGGCGGCGATGCGGTTCTTGCCCGTCTGCAGGCTCGAGAGTGTTTTGGCGAGGATGAAGTAGACGATGCCGAACGCGAGCGGGAAGTACGGGTTGAGCGTGAAGTCGTACGAGTCGGCGAGGGGGCGCGGGATGCCGGCGGGCGCAGGTGGACGGGGCGCGTCGCGGAAGGGGCGGAGGAAGGACGAGGCACTAGGCTGGGCAGCAGACGCGGCGAACATCTCGTAGTCCATACTGTGAGCGTGCACAACCGGGTGAGCCGTCGTCCCCAACGAATCCAGTCGGGACCCGGCCTCGTTCCCCTGACCTCCCTGGCGCGGAAGAGTACTCAGAGGGCCTTGCAGTCACTCTGTGCACCCTTTGCAGCAGCGACCGGACTGCCGAACGCTGCTGCAAACCGGCGCCACCGTCGACCTTCTCACTCCTGGCCGGATCCGACATCAAAAGTGCGGCAAGGCTCACCTGGCTGGCGGAGTCGGCGTGGGTCGAGCAAAGGAGCGCCAGCAAGCAGCAGCAAGAAGCAGCAGAGCAGAAGAGGGCGACCGCGAGGGAAACGGACCAAGAGTCGGAAAGTTCGCCGGTCGAGCTGGCGCGAGGCGATCAGGCGCCCCTGACCGATGCGCGAGCAAGAGTGAGATTCGGTCCGAGTTGCACTTTGCACACTTGTCGCATGCTCAGAAGTCGCTGGCAAACAGTAAAACGCAGAATCGAGAGTGGCAGATCGACCGCGCTTTGTCCGCGGAGAGAAGCCGGCCTGCTGTCGACTCGCGAGCGCAGCGGTAGCGGCCCACGCAGACTGCAAAAGGTGTAAAATCGATCTCGTAAGCAACCTACGGGGCGTCTAGATCACTTTGCGAAGCAGGCGGAAAGTGCGCTCCTTCTCTCGCTCGACAGGGGCCTCGCCAGGCTGACCTCGTCCTCCCGCTGCTCCTCGCAAGAATGCTTGTGTAAGGACCGCGCTGCATAGCCCTCTCGTCAGTTTAGTACACACTGGGACTCGCAGTGCCCCCCGCGCGGGACGAGAGCAACGCTCCGTCCGCTCATCCTGAGGCACTTCGCCCTCATCGCTGCGTTGTCGCAAGACTACGCGTGCAAGATCCACCGTCGCGAGCGCTTTGATCCTGCGCACGTTTCTAGTCACGCGGCCGCACTCGATTGGGCGGACTGTCGCATGGCGGACGAGATGAGCGCCTTTCGCTCAGCCCTTGGGCGGGCGAACCGGTCACTCGAATCCGGAGACATGCGGCAGACGATGCATCTTGGAACATGGAGGCGGTGCAGCTCGTCAGGTGGAGGCGCTCACGCGGCTTTGCGCGATTTGCGACGGGCCAAGATCGCTCGCAGAGGTGTTTGTGCTCCCGCATTTCGTCCTGCTCCTGCGAGAGCCATCTCTACGACTCTGCTATGCTTTCGCTTGCCTCTCTCGCTCTCTTGCACCTCCCGCAGCCCGAATCTGATCCCAAGAATGCCTGCGGCAGGAGACGACGACTCGCTCGACCTCGAATCGTGCACTTCGAAGGGGACTGTTTCGGCTCGCCCGCTCGTCCCGGCACTCGTGTCCAAGGGCTCTCGCCACCATCGCAACCTCGAAATCAAGCGACTCGACACGATTCGCAGCTTCCAGGCGCCGCCTCGCGTGCGCCCGGAGGTGCGCCTGCCAGGCGACTTCCGCACGCTCTCGTGCGTGTTCCGCTCCCGCCTCCGGCGCTCTCGCGCATGCTGAATCTCGTGCGGCTCAACAGAATTCATGTCACTGAGACTCGCGGTGCTGCTCCGGCTCTGCGCCCCCCGCACAAGCACAAGGAGGTCGCGGCCGACATTGACGACCTCGCCAGGCTCGACTGGCACCTCCTCGATCCTGACGAGGTGTGCCAGCGCCTCAGCGTTGCGCCCAGCCGTGGTCTCGACAACGAGGCTGTCGCGCGCCGCCTCGCACGGGACGGCAAGAACACCATCACGCCGCCGCGCACCAATTGGCCGAAGAAGGTGGGATCGCTCCTCGTATTCACAAACACGACGGCCTCTGATGCTGTTGGTTACCCAGATATTCTTTTACTTCTTCGGTGGCTTTGGGTCCTTGCTCTTCTGCGCTTCTGTGTTGTGCTTCGTTGCCTGGTCGCTTCACGTTCCGATTCTTGCTCTCGTCCGCCATCTCCCGCTCACCTGTGTCTCCGCAGGCGCCCTCTCGGAGAGCCCAACCCTGCCGTCGCCAACCTCGCTCTTGCGGTCGTCCTGCTCATCGTCGTCGTCCTACAAGCCGTCTTCAACGCGTACCAGGACTGGACGACGACCCGCACCATGTCTTCGATTGCTTCTGTCTTGCCGACCACGGTCGTCGTCCGCCGTGACGGCTTGCTACACAAGTGCGCATCGTTGTCCTGCCGTCATTTTGGACTTTGAACTGAGATGGGCTCTTGCAGCCTTTCCGCTTCCGACGTGGTCAAGGGCGACGTTGTCCTCGTCAAGATGGGCGACAAGATCCCTGCCGATCTCCGCCTCATCGAAACGTCGCCCGACTTGCAGCTTGACCGCTCGATCCTGACGGGCGAGAGCATACCCGTCGGCGGCTGCGTTGACAAGACGGATGACAATTTGTTCGTGCTGTTAACTCCGCAACCTTGTTTACAACCTGCTCACGTCGGATCAAACAGCATGGAGACGCGCAACATTGCGCTGCAGGGCACGCTCTGTACGGAAGGGACGGGCGTCGGCATCGTCGTCGGCTGCGGCGACCTTACAGTTTTCGGCCGCATCGCCAAGGCCGCAGGACGGTCTCGCCCAGTCCGCTCGACCCTAGAAGTCGAAATCACCCGCTTCGTGTGGATCAGTACGTCTCCTGCGCTCAAGTCCGAGTCAGACGCGTGCGGCTAATTATGTTGACCTCGCTTCTGCAGTCGCCAGTCTGGCCGCAGTCGTCGTCATCTTCATCATCAGTTGGTTTTCTTACTCAATCTTGCTCATTGTGCTGCTGACGCATCCGTCCGTAGTCCTCTGGGCCGCCTGGCTTTGCCGTGACCACCCCGACTTCATCCCCGTCCCCGTCCTGATCGTATCCTGCGTTTCCGTTGCGGTTGCCTTCATCCCCGGTAAGTGTGGCCCATTCTGCTTTCGCAGAGAGATTAGGCCCTCACTTATCGCTTTTTCAGAGGGTCTGCCCTTTGCCATTACGATGAGCCTGACCGTTATCGTGCGCTCATTGTCTTTCATGTCCACATAGCGTCTTTACTGACATTGCCTCTTCCGTAGGCGCACAAGATGAAGCGGCAGGGCGTGCTCTGCAAGGCCCTCACGACGGTCGAGTCCCTCGGCTCGGTTTCAGTGCTCGCAAGCGACAAGACCGGCACGCTGACGCAGAACCGCATGTCGGTCGTCAACGTGACCGTCGGTACCACACTCTTCACCGCCGATGATGCACGCCGTGCTTCTATCAACGCGGCTGCAGTCGCGCACGAAGCGCTCAGCCAGATCGTCTCGATCGCCGCCATCTGCAACGACGCCTCTTTTGCCGCAGACGAGGGAGGCCAGGCGATCGAGGCGCGCAAGGTCAACGGCGACGCAACGGGTCCGTACCGCTTCGTAGTGTGTGATCTCTCGGGTCCCACTGAGCTGACCCACTTCTTCCGCTCAGATGCTGGTCTTCTTCGCTTCGCCGACTCGGTCACGCCAGTCTCGACAATTCGCCGTGCCGTTTGCGTGACTCGCAAGCTGGCGTTCAACAGCAAGAACAAGTACGCAGTCAAGGTTGTACGGCCTTCGCGCGGCGAGACGGTCTTGCCCGGCCTTCTCTCGGACGAGGCAGACCAGATTTTGCTTGTCAAGGGTGCGTTCCGTCATCCGGCTGTTTTGTCTAAATCGAAGCTGACCGTTCGCGCTAGGCGCCCCGGATGTCCTCATGCACCGCTGCACCCGGATCCTCGACATTGACGGCACCGAGCGTCGGTTCTCCCCCGCATCCGCCGCAACGCTCAGCGCCGTTCAGTGCCAACTTGCGTCCTTTGGCCAACGAGTACTCTTACTCGCCAAGCGCCCACTTCAGCAGCACGCGCTTGCGGACTTGATCGGCACGGAGGAAGACCAGCTCGTCCCGCTCGTGCATGATTTGACCATCATCGGACTCGTCGCGCTCGTCGATCCGCCCAAGCACGACACGCGAGACACGGTCGAGCGCTGCCGTCGCGCTGGCATCCGCTTCTGCATGGATGCGTCTTCTCCGCCGCGCGTGCTTGAGAAGGTTGCCTGACCTTGCTTCCGCTCACAGTCACCGGCGACTTCGCCGGCACCGCTGCTGCCATTGCCCGGCAAGTCGGCATTATCACCGCGACGGGCCACAAGGTCCACTCGGCCGCGGATCTGAGCGTTTCGAGCGAGTCGGAGAAGGCCGAACCGGTCGAGCCGGTCGAGCGTCCTCCTGGCCGCAAGGCCATCGTCCTGTCCGGCTCGGAGCTCCAACAGCTCACTGAGAAGCAGTGGAGCGCGGTCATCAAGGTGCCTCGGCCGTTGCTCCGCTCCGTGCATTTCGCTGACTCACACTTTTACGCAGTACGACGAGCTTGTCTTTGCCCGCACAACGCCGCAGCAGAAGTTGCAGATTGTCAAGCGGTTCCAGGCCGCTGGTGAGACTGTGGCCGTAACAGGCGATGGCGTTAACGATTCTGGCGCTCTCAAGCAAGCCGATGTCGGCGTCGCTGTTGCGGGCGGATCCGAGGTCGCCATGGAAGGTGCATTTCCCACCTTTCTCTTCTGCCTTGTCTGACCCTGGCTGGCTGCTGACTCGTTGACCGGCGCAGCTGCCGACCTGGTCCTGCTCGACGACTTCTCCGCCATCGTCACGGCTGTCGAGTCGGGCCGCCTCTGCTTCGAGAACCTGCGCAAGAGCATACTCTACCTTCTTCCAGCCGGCTCCTTCTCCGAGCTCATCGTCAGTTCTTCTTCGTCAGGGCTCATTCCGTAGAGACTCGGCTGATGCCCTTCGATTTCCCTTCCGCAGCCCGTTCTGCTCAATGTCCTCTTCGGTCTCCCTCAAGCACTCAGCAGCATTCAGATGTGCGTCTCTGCTGGTCATTTGGTCTCTGTGGAAACGTGTGAAGCTTACACGCACTGGTGACAGGATCCTCATCTGCGCTGTCACAGACGTCCTGCCGGCCCTTGCGCTCATCTTCGAAAAGCCCGAGGCCGACCTCCTACTACGCCCGCCACGCGACCGCAAGAAGGACCGCCTTGCCGACTGGCGGCTCCTCCTGCACGCGTACGGCTTCCTCGGCCTGCTCGAGTCGCTCACGGCGTGCGTCGGCGCGTTCTACTTTGCGCTCGAGCGCAAGGGGATTTCGTTCTCGGCGCTGTGGCTCAAGTACGGCAACTACGACGTCGACGCCAACGTGCTCGCCGAGGCAATCAGCACGGCGCAGAGCGTCTACTTCTTCAACCTCATCGTCGTGCAGTGGTTCAACCTCCTCGCAACGCGCACGCGCCGCAGGTCCATCTTCCAGCAGGATCCGCTTTTCAATCCGCGCACGAGGAACCTGGTCATCTTTCCCGCCATGGCCCTCGCGCTGCTCCTCGGCCTGTGCGTTCACTACTCCCGTGGGCCCGTCGTCTCCCGGCTGACTCGTCCTCGAACGCCGTCCGCAGCTTCTTCTCCTACCCGCCGTTCTTCCAGCGCATCCTGTCCACGCGCTCAATCGACATCGAGCTCTTCTTCCTCCCGCTCGGGTACGGCGTCGCGCTCCTCGCGCTCGACGAGGCGCGCAAGGCTGCGAACCGGCGCTGGCCCGCCGGACTGCTTGCGAGATGCGCGTGGTAGAAGCGGGACGGGGCGATCAGAATGACGAGGCCGGGTGAGGGCGACGGAGGGGTGCTTCCGCGCGCGGATGGGCGGCGGTCGAGCTGTATGACTTTACCTCACGCTTCGGGCGTTGTGCAACTCGCTTTCTGTGCATTCTGCAAGCTGCAACACTCGTGTGCTGGTCGAGCGGAAGCATTCCTGAACCGAAGGCGAGCGGCATCCTTCCGCTCCCTCTCGCGACCGAACCTGCCCGAAACGGCGCACGAAAGTCCATTGCGCAACGCAGGCACAGCTGTACAGCGGAGAGGGAGACTGTAAGGTGAGCGGTTAAGTGCGCACGAACGTCCGGCCGCTGCACGAGTCGAACGCGAAAGGCGGTCAGCTCGAGTTCTGCAGCGCCGTTTTCGCTCCTGCTCGCGCCGCCCGAGCAGCAGGGGTGTAGCAACGCACCTGGCCGTCTTGCGCGCCTTGTCTGCATCGTTTTCTGGCTGTTCGGGCTTGGCTCGGTTGAGAATTTTTTGAAATTCTGAAGTCCGGACTCGCATCCTCGAATGCAGGTACGCTTTGCTGCATTTGATGTTGTAGTGTAGACTGTCACGGAACAGTTGAATCTGAGTGATTGTGTTCGAGCTGGTCGATGGAGCGAAGTGTCGGGGGAAGAGGACTGCCCGCGCGCCGATTGGAGTCAATTCGCCGGTCCCGCACGCTCTGGCACACTCGCAGACACTCGCACGGTGCTGTAGAGACAGCGGGACGCACCGAAAGTGACGTAGCCGGCGCGTTCGGTCGTGTCGAGGCCGGGGAGGTGGCGGATCTCGAGCGGGGGCTCGCGGTTCGAGTAGAGGACCTGGGGCGCGGTCTGGCACGAGGGGCGGCGGCGGGCGTCGACAAACTCTTGGAGGAAGACCTTGCCGAGAATGCGGTCCGTCTCCTCCTTGAAGATGGTCGAGAAGATGACGGTGACGCGATCCGACGACGGGAGGAGGTAGATTGCTTCCTCGGGGCTGCGGGCGTCGTCGGGCGTCAGCAGAGAGTAAAGGGGAACAGGTCAAGGCACACGCGCGCGTACCGGTAGTGGATGCTCATGACCTGTGCGCGCGGGTCCTTTGCGCCCTCCTCGACGGGGTTCTGCTCCATGTCGCGCTGGATGGCAAAGGCGCACTCAAAGGGGGCGGCGAGGGCGTTGCGCTTGAGGAGGGCGATGGCGTTGACGAGGGCGGTGCGCTCGTCGCCGGCGGGCGGGCCCTGCTCGAGGTCGAGGCGGAGCGTGACCGAGTAGCCGTCCTCGGTGTCGGCGGCGGGGGCGACGAGCGAGCCGTACTCGCGCTCGAGGATGGCGCGTGCGCCGTACTGGTCGAGCTCGTGCCAGCAGGGGATGTCGATCGAGAGGACGAGCTGGGTCTTGCTGACGGGCGTCGTGAGGCGATAGCGCACCGAGTCAAAGTCGACGAACGATTGGTCGAGTGCGGTGGGCCTGGAGTGCGCATGGTCGCGAGGGTGTCGGTGGTGTGTACGGCGTAGATCGTGCGGGTGCGAGGCAGAGGACGAGCCGGGGAGACACGAGGGGGTGGGGGTGCGAGAGGCCGTGTCAGCTGTCTGCGCAAATGCGATGGGACTCAGGCAGTGTGGCACGCACTTGGTGAACTTGTCTGCGATAGTCTGGCGCAGGTAGAGGTTGTCTGGCTCGAGGTCGACGCCCATGATGACGAGGGGGGAGCAGCACGGGAGCAAGAGCGAGTGCGAGCGTGGGAGTGGTTCGAGGGTGGGCAAGTTGGCCGTGCGAGTCTCGTGAGCACTGCTGCGCGGTCTCTCGCTCGCTGTGCGCTGTGCTGAGCGTCGAGGGCGGACGAGACCGTCGCCGAGCCCCACCCGCCCGCAGCCCCTCTCGGCGCTGCCTGCTCCTCGCCCTCGCCCTACTGGGTCCTGTGGGTGCTGTTTAGCTGCTCTCCCGAAGGACCGACACCTGCTCCCACTCGAAGCAGCGCGCGCGGTCTCGTTGCGAGGTGAGGACACCGCCTCGTTCCCTTCTCGCCATCGCTTGCTCGTCTGCGCTGGATTCGAGCGCTGGGGAGGCTTGCGTGCGTACATTCGAGTGGTCGCAAGGACCGTACGCGGTCACTCGAGCGGACTGGGGCTGAGCCGACTCTGCCCCGAGTCGTCGCCTCGATCACGGCGGATCCTCGCCAGCGCCGTGCTGCTGCGCCTGGCAGGGCACAAGCACGGTCGAGGCACTTCCAGGGCGACCGCCAGACTGATTGACCCGCCCTTGAGCCGCCCGCAGGTTGACCCGCCTGCGCCACCTCGTCGTCGGCTCACCGCTCACGCGACTCGCGGCCGCCATTATGGGCGCACTCCTCTCGATCCCCTTCCTCGGGTCCATCGGCGGACTCGGCGCATCCGCCCTCTCGGCCTGCGTCACCGGCGTCGCCTTCTTCTGCACGGGCCAGGCCGCGTCCGCCCTCACACGCTCGTGCAACTGCAACTCGAGCGTCGCCACCCGCGTCGGCTACTCGCTCATCTTCCTCCTCAACTCGCTCCTCGCCTGGGTCATGCTCACCGACTGGGCCATCCGCCTCGTCGCCAAATGGAGCTTTGACTGGATCAAGATGGAGTGCAGCGGCGGAAAGTGCTACGGCGTCCTCGCCGTCAGTCGTGCTTTCTTTCCCTTTGCGTGTTGAGCGTTTGTCGCACAGCTTTGCTGCGGCAAGCTCGCTCTCAAGCCGTACCCACTGACACGCTGCTCGTGCGCAGGTCCACCGCATCTGCTTCGCACTCGCCATGTTTCACGCCGTCCTCTCGCTCTCTCTCATCGGCGTCAAGGATACGCGCACCAAGCGCGCCGCGATACAGAACGGGTGGTGGGGCCCGAAAGTCATCGCGTGGCTTGCGCTCGTCGCCCTCTCGTTCCTCGTCCCCAACGGCTTCTTCATCCACTTCTGGGCGACCTACGTCTCCCTCCCCGGCTCGATGGCCTTCATCCTCATCGGCCTCGTCCTCCTCGTCGACTTTGCCCACACGTGGAGCGAGACGTGCCTCGAGCGCTGGGAGCAAACCGACTCGCCGCTGTGGAAGTGGGTCCTCATCGGCTCGACCCTCGGCCTCTACGCCCTCTCGATCGCGCTCACCGTCGTCCAGTACGTCTTTTTTGCCGGCGCGGGCTGCGGCCTCAACACGGCCCTCATCTCGCTCAACTGGGTCGCGTCGCTCGCCGTCTCGGCCCTCTCGGTCGCGCCCGCCGTCCAAGAGTCGAACCCGCGCTCGGGCCTCGCCCAGTCGGGCATGGTCGTCGCCTACACGGCCTACCTCACGACGAGCGCCATCGCCAACCACGACGACGAGGCGTCCGGCGGCCGCTGCAACCCGCTCCAGTCGCGCGCCGCCGGCGCCCGCACCGGCATGGTCGTCCTCGGCGCCGTCTTTACCTTTCTCGCCATCGCCTACTCGACGAGCCGCGCCGCGACGCAGAGCAAGGCCTTTGTGCCGGGCAAGAACCGCCCGTCCGCGAGCGAGGGGTACGAGGCGCTGAGCACCGGTGTGGGCCAGGCGGGGCTCGAGGCGGGCGAGCTCGAGACGGTCGTGCGCACGCAGCCGAGGAGGGAGGACTCGCTGCGCTACCAGGCCATCAAGGCCGCCGTCGAGGAGGGGTGCGTTGGGCGTGACTCGTTTACAGATTCCGTGTGCGGCGCTGACTCTCGGTGCTCGCCTTCCTCGCACGCACAGGTCCCTCCCGGCCTCGGCGCTCGACGAAGACTCGGACGACGAAGACGACGGCGCGGCGGGCGGCATGTCGCCCGTCAACGACGACGAAAAGACGGGCACGCGGTACAACTACTCGTACTTTCACGTCATCTTTGTCCTCGCGACCATGTACACTGCTTGCCTGCTCACCAAGTGCGTCGGCGCGGTCTCTTCCCTCTTGCGGCAGTCGATTGGGCTGACGATGCGATCTGTCTTTCTCACCCTCGCTTCTCGTCCTCTTCCTCCGCCGTTTTGGCTCTCGCAAACTCGCCGCCACTCCCAAATCGACCATGTTCATCCAACGCTTTGTGACCGCGCAGCTGGTGAGTGGCCATCCCTCGACCTTGTGCGCCCAGAGTGCGGCAGCTGACCTTCCATCTCGCCCCTTGCGCAGGTCGGTTGTCTCGACCATTTCGAACGTCCCGTCGGACGGCACGCCCGTGCGCATCGGGCGGTCGCACGTCGCGTTCTGGATGCGGGTCGTGTCGAGCTGGGTGTGCCTCGCGCTGTACGGGTGGAGTCTTGCGGCGCCGCTCGTGCTCCCCGATCGGTTCTGAGGAGGGTGCTCGGAGGGCTCTAGGGTCTCGATACATGCAACTTGTTGTCTCTCGGTCTAGCTGCATCTTGCGTTTGAAGAGCGAGGGTGCGGCAAGCCGGCAGATCCTTGCGCCCAGAGCGAAAGGCGGAGAGAGAAGAGTACCGCTCGCTCTTCTCGCTCGATTCGACTCGGCGCTGCAGGGATCCCGCTGCAGCGATGGACCTGCCCTCTGCCCCGTCTGCAGCGTACTTTGCGCACCCGCACGCTGCCGCCGCGACGGCGTCGCCTCCTCCGTCTTCTCCGTCTTCGCCGTTTCCTTCGCGCCCGCCCTCGCCGTCGTCGCGCGTCTCGTACGCCTACCCGAGCACGCCCGACATTGCCAGCACCCGCGAGAGCTCGACCGCTCCGCCGAGCACGCGCAGCGCGTCGCACTCGAAGAACCCGCTCCTCAAGCGACCGCGCAGGCATGGCCGCCGCGCAGAGGGGCAGGGGTGGCTCGCGTGGCTCCTGGGCGGAGTCAAGGGCCACGGCAAGGCGAGCCCGCAGGAGCTCGAGCTCGGCGAGACGAGGGGCCGGCGCTTCTCGGCCGGTCAGGCAGAGGCGGCTACTCCGTCGGCGGCGTCCGCAAGGGCGGCTGCGCGGGCTGCGACGACTGGGTCGGGAGCGAAGAAGGGCTGGATGACGCGCGAGAGGGCGCAGCTCGCCGTCGCGTTCGCCATGATCGCCCTCGTCGGTGCGCTTCCCTTCCGCGTCGTTTCGCTCGGAGCACTTTAACGCCAGCTGTTCACGTGCTGACGTGCTGCGGGCATACGCAGGCATGAACGACTCGGCGACGGGTGCCAACCTCGACAAGATGCAGGAGCACTACGGCGTCAGCTACGACAAGATCTCGACCGTCTTCCTCGTGCGCTCTCGGCGTGCGCGGCTTCTCCCGCTCCGTTCGAGCTGACCAGGTCAACGCTCCGCAGTCCAACACGGCCGGCTACTTTCTCTCGTCCATCTCAGCGTCGTTCTTCCTGCACCACTTCGGTCTCCAAGTCTCGCTCCTCGTCGCATCGGCCGCCATGTCGACCGGCTGCGTCGTCCTCTCTGTCGCGCCTCCGTTCCCCGTATTCGTCTCGATGCTACTCTTCATGGGTTTCGGCAGTGGCATGGTGCGCCTGACTGCTTGATTCTGGGTGTTTCGCGCAAACTGACCCGCGTGGCGACAGTACGATGCTTCGATCACGACCATCATCTCGCACGAGGAGGACGGCGTGCTCATGTCGTGGCTCTACTCGTGCTTTGGAGTGCGCTCCTCCGTCTTGCCTCGGTCTGCCTGGATTTCCCACTGACTCGCCGGTCTCGTGAAGGTCGGAGCGATGATTTCGCCGCTCATGATCGGCGCGTTCGTCGACAAGGGCTACGACTGGAATCGCTACTACAAGTGCGTGCGAGCGGTGACTGTCTACGGAAGCCTCGAGTTGACGCGCCGTCTGTGCCTCACGCCCCTCTTTCGCACCGGTGCCCCTTTCCCTTCTTTCCGTCGCTCGCTCTACTGCGCGTCCTCATACTACCGCCGCCGCCGCGGACGCGACTTCCTCTCACTCAGTATGCCGCTCGGCTTCTCGCTCATCCTCGCCGTCATTGGCTTCTTCACCTTCCGCGGCTGTGCGTCTGGCTCCACGCCTCCCCTCAATCGGTGCTGACCATCTTCCATTCTGCAGACGAGGTACCGCCTGACGAGGCGCACGACGCCACGCTCGCAACCGCGCAAGCGCCCGAGGGCTCCGCCGCACCCGCTTCGGGCGAGGTGATCCACGCGCGCGCCGTCATGTCGGCGCAGCAGCGCATGAAGCGCGCGCTCAAGCTCCCGTCGGTCTACGTCGGCTTCCTCTTGATCATCTGCGCCTTTGCGTCGACCGACATCCTCTCAGCCTGGATCGTCTCGTTCATGATCCAGAAGCGCTCGTCTCCCGCCGCCGCGACGCGCTTCGTCCTCGCGGGTGTCTGGGCTGGGATCGCGCTCGGGCGCGTTGTGCTCGCGTGGCTGCTCACCAAGCGGCTCGGCGAGCGCGCCTTCTCGATCGTGCTTCTCGTCGCTGCGTGCGCCATGTTTGCGGTGCTCTACGTCCACAACTTTGCCGTCAATGCCGGTGCGTACTGTCTCGTTAGTCTGTTGTGCACTGTGCTGACGCTGCTTGGTGCACTGCAGTGGTGACGGTCTTGGCCGGTTTCTTCATTGGGCCCGTGACGCCAAAGGTGCTCGACGTTGTGGGTGTCCGGGTCCCGCCCTCGCTCAAATCGGCCGTCATGAGCCTCACTATTGGCCTGGGTGCGTCCTACCTTCTTGTGTCAGTGCTGCATGCTGACCCGGCGCGCTGCACAGGCCTCATTGGCTCTTCTGTTGGCCCTCTTCTCTTCGGTCTCGTTGCCGGACGCGGCGGTCTTTCGACGCTTCCGGCGGTCCTTATCGGCATCTCGGTCGTGTCTATCATTGGTTGGTTCTGTGTACCGCGGAACAGGCGTAGGGAGGACTAGAGTTGCAATGCGGGTCTTCCTCGGGGACTGTGCGCTCACTTGCACAGCGTGGCCATGCAAGCTCAGCCAGTAGGTTGCTCAGCCCTGCTCAGGTCACCCGAGGTCTGCAGCAAAGCGGTCAGAGGATAAAGTTGCTCCCGATCTTGGTCCCCGTCCTGTTGCTCGTCCGCGCCGCTCGCCGGCCAGTCAAGCCCTCCCGAGTGCTTGCTAGTCTACGTTCTCTTCGCTGTGCGTGCACCTGCGCTCCCACGCTGTCCGCGTTGTCGTTGCCGCCGCCTCCTCTCCTCTGTCAGGCGGCGAGTCGCCGCTCGCACCGCAGCGCCTCGACCCCTTCCATTATATACCCAAACTAGCTAGGGGGGGGGGGGGGGCCGGGGGGGGGGTGGGGGGGGGGCGGGGGCGGCCCGAAAATTACAGATTTT